>NC_066566.1:7825177-8048941 GCF_024679095.1 Eriocheir sinensis | reverse complement strand
ACCTTGCTTTTAATTAAGTGGGTCTACAGAACCCTTATACATATTCTAGCACTTTGCCTTAGTTAGGTCACTTGGGAGCTTATATTTTCCTTTTAAAATTTCTTCTTTGCATCCCTCCCATATTTCTATACCTTTATTCTACTTTTGTTTCTTCTATAACCATCATTGTCGTCTGTCTTCTTCGTATTTTTGATATCCTTTCAGTTTCTCTCTCTCTCTCTCTCTCTCTCTCTCTCTCCTCTCTCTCTCTCTCTCTCTCTCTCTCTCTCTCTCTCTCTCTCTCTCTCTCTCTCTCTCTCTCTCTCTCTCTCTCTCTCTCTCTCTCTCTCTCTCTCCTCCTCCCTCTCTCTCTCTCTCTCTCTCTCTCTCTCTCCCTCTCTCTCTCTCTATCTCTCTCTCTCTCTCTCTCTCTCTCTCTCTCTCTCTCTCTCTCTCTCTCTCTCTCTCTCTCTCTCTCTCTCTCTCTCTCTCTTACACACACACAGGAAAACACGACGAGGAATGAATAATGAAAGCACACTATCCCGCTCACTAATTTGTCTCAGCGTCAATAGGTTGGAATAGGCCGAGGGAGGACACGGCGAAGGTGAAATTGTGGAGACTGTGAGAGAAGGAGGGAGGAGGAAATGAAGAGTAAAAAAGATGGACGTGCAAAGATGTAAGGAGAAGATAAAAAGTGAAAGGAAAGTGGGATGGACGTATAGATGCGAAGAGAAATGAAGGAAAATAAAAATGGACGTGGAAGATATGAAAAAAGAGATGTAATGGAGATATATATGGATGGATGTAGCAAGTGTGAAGGGGAAAAATAATGAAGGAAAATAATGGTAAACGTGGGAGATGTAAACGAGAGAGAAAAGGAAAGATTTTTTTATGTACGTCAACAATATGAAGAAAATAAAAAAAATGAAGGAAAAAAGTGTCGTTGAAGATATGAAGAGGACGGGAAATGAAAAATATGAAGAATATAAAAAAGAAAAAAAATGTCGTTGAGAATATGAAGAAGACAGGAAATGAAGAAAAATATGAAGAATAGGGAAAAAGAAAAAAAATGTCGTTGAGAAGATGAAGAAGACGGGAAATGAAGAAAAAGATAAAGAGAATAAAGAAAATGAAGGAAAAAATGTCGTTGAGAATATGAAGAAGACAGGAAATGAAGAAAAATATGAAGAATAGAGAAAAAGAAAAAAAATGTCGTTGAGAATATGAAGAAGACGGGAAATGAAGAAAAATATAAAGAGAAGAAAGAAAATGAAGGAAAAAATGTCGTTGATAATGAAGAAGACAGGAAATGAAAGAAAAATATAAAAAAAGAAAGAAAATAGAAAAAATGTCATCGCTGAAGTTATGAAGAGAACCCAGGAAATGAAGAAAATATGAAGAAAAGAAAGAAAATGAAGGAAAAAATATCGCTGAAGTTATGAAGAAGACAGGAAATGAAGAAAAATATGAAGAAAGAAAAGAAAATGAAAAAATACCTGAGATATGAAGAAGACAGGAAATTAAGAAACTATGAAGAAAGGAAAGAATATAAAGGGTAAAAATGTCGTTAAAGATATGAAAAGGACAGGAAATGAAAAATATGAAGAAAGGAAAGAAAATGAAGGAAAAAATGTCGTTGAAGATATGAAGAAGACGAGAAATGAAGAAAATATGAAAATAGGAAAGAAAATGAAGGAAATAATGTCGTTGAAGATATGAAGAAGACGAGAAATGAAGAAAATACTGAAGAAAGGAAAGAATATGAAGGGTAAAAATGTCGTTAAAGATATGAAAAGGACAGGAAATGAAAAAAATATGAAGAAAGGAAAGAAAATGAAGGAAATAATGTCGTTGAAGATATGAAGAAGACAGGAAATGAAAAATATGAAGAAAGGAAAGAAAATGAAGGAAAAAATGTCGTTGAAGATATGAAGAAGACAAGAAATGAAGAAAATATGAAGAAAGGAGAAAATATGAATGAAAAAAAATGTTGAGAATATGAAAAGGAGAGGATATAAATGGAAAAAAAAAAGATGGAAGTAGAAGATATGAAGAAGAGAAGAAATGAATGAAAATGGAATGGACATGAAAAGTGGAGAATAATAAAGTGGATGTAGATGATAGTGGACGTTGACAGAAGCATGCGAAATGGAGTAGTAGGGAAGAAGAGGGTGATGGAAGGCTTATGTATGTGGATTCATGTGGAAAGGCTGCTATTGTACATGTAAGCAAAAGGGATTAGCTGTGTCTGATAAGCCTATATAACGCAATCTAGGTCATCTATGAGCACTTTGACATAGCAAGTGACTAATCCACTTTTTACTTTGTGTCTGCTTCTCATCGTTTCAAGTGGTATCATTGTTTCGGGCCTTTTCTAGTTGTATTATCACGTTTATCCGAGCTCTGAAATTTTACCTTCAGAAATTTACGAGAGCATATTTCCGTCTCATAAACCTTAACAGTAACATTATTAATACGAGACTGCCGGATGTCGTTTTTATTTTATTGTCGCAGGCTGAACACCTCCTCTGATGCACACTGAGAGACTCGTCCCTGACAGAGAGAGAAAGAGAGACAGAGAGGGAGAAAGAAATAGAAAGATAGATAGACACATAGACGGACAGACAGATAGATTGATTGGAAAAAAGATAGACGTAATGGAAGATAGATAAATAGATTGACTGAGAGAACTGTTGATTGATAACTTAAGTGTATGACAGATAGTAAGACATATAGATTAGATTATGAAAAAAGATAGACAGATACAGAGATAGATAGAGTGATTGAAAGAAGGATAGATATATACGTTAAGTGAATGATAGATAGAAAGACGTATAGACAGCTAGATTGATTGATTGAAAGATAGTTAAACAAGTAAAAAGATAGTTAGTTAGTTAAAATTAAAGGAAATAAAAAAATGACAAAATGAGAGATAGGAAAACAGATAGAGAGCTAGACAGATAGTTGGAATGAGAGAGAAGAAAAAAGAGAGATAAATGGAAAAAAGAGAGAGAGAGAGAGAGAGAGAGAGAGAGAGAGAGAGAGAGAGAGAGAGAGAGAGAGAGAGAGAGAGAGAGAGAGAGAAAGAGAGAGAGAGAGAGAGAGAGAGAGAGAGAGAGAGAGAGAGAGAGAGAGAGAGAGAGAGAGAGAGAGAGAGACCAACTCACCCTCCCCTACTTTACCTTCCAGCACGTGATATTTGCCTTTCAACCTCCTCATAAATTCAGTGTATCATGTTATTTTACGCTACTACCGAACCCACCGAGACCACCGTTAGGGGAAAATAATGCTAAAGTGTCCCCTGAGTCGTTTTGAATGAGGGCGACAAACCCTCATATTTCAACGACACGATAAATCCCGTGTAATGTGAGGGAGAGAGGGAGAGGGAAGAGGGCATGGAAATATTGGAGAGTGGGAGGAAATGAGGGTTTAGGAAATACGAAAGAAGAGAGGGATATAGGTAAGAGAGGGGAAGTAAGGAAGACGGATAGTTGGAGGAATGGCAGAAAAAGAAACGTAGAAATGAAAGGTTTGCATGAGATTGAGGAGTAAATAATTGAGGGAATGGTGAAGAAAAAGTTAGAAAAATGAAAAAAATGTGTATGATTGTGGTTTGTGTGTTGATTTAGAGTTGGAAGTAAGGAAGAGGGAAAGCTGGAGGAATGGCAGAAAAGAAGCGTAGAAATGAAAGGTTTGCATGAGAGCGAGGAGGAAATAATTGAGGGAATGGTGAAGAAAAAGTTAGAAAAATGGAAAAAAATGAGAGTGCTGGTGGTTTGTGTGTGTTGATTTAGATTTGGAAGTAAGGAAGAGGGAAAGCTGGAGGGTTGGCGGAAAAGGACACGTATGAATTAAGGGTTTGAGAGAGGGCACTGAAATAGGGAAAGAGAATAAGAATGAAGGGAATGATAAAGAAAAGGTTGGAAATTGTAGAAACGAGAGAGTGCGGGTGGCATGTAAGTGTTGATGGTATTTTAGTGAGAGTAAATATATAAAGTTTAATATGATATGCTGCTGACTTTCTAAAAACTCTACGGTGTCCTTTTACTCATGCATTTCGGTTACTCACGTTATTGAAGGTAAATACAGTAATGAGATAAAAGTGAGATCACACGGAAGAGGAAGAACGCTAAAAGACAGAAACCCGACACGAGAAAATAGAGTGGCTCTTAATTACTGCATAAATCTCTTTGATCTTATTATTACTCTAACATTTTCCGTGATAATGATTTACGGCCTGTCTGTGCTGTTTTTTTTTTTTTTATTCAGTGTTTGTGAGAAAGGCAAAGGAAAGGAGGAGTTATAGATGTAGTATTAGTGGGTAGTAGGAGGACCAAGAGGAGCATTCGTATTGGTAGGGTATAGTAGTGGGAGTAGAAGGAGACGGAGGAGGAGAAAGACGTAGAGGAAAAGGACAAGAGGGCGGGGAGGATGAAGAGGGAAAGGAAGAAATAATATGTGACGATTTTTGAAAGTTTAATGTAATGTCTAAAAGATAAGTCCAAGAATGTAGCAAGAGGAGAGAAAGAGAACGAGGGTAAGAGGACGCTGGGGACGAAGAAGGGAAAGAAAAATTTGATGATATCGGAAGAGTTATAGAAATATTTAATAGAAAACTCAGATATACGTGACGCAATATATTATAGTTGTGGGTGGTAGACTATAGATATAAGCCTGTGAAATGCATCGGTAGTAGGTCAGAGGTGAGTTAGGAGAAGGTGTGCAAGTCGTGTAGGCGGCAAGCAAGTGTTTAGAAGGTCGAAGGGTATAACTCTTTCTCTCTCTCTCTCTTCCTCTTCTTCCCCGCCTGCTGCTGTTGCCTGCTGCGGGAGTGGAGGATCATGGCGTAGATATATTTTTTTCCTTTCCTTATCCGCCTCGTGTCTCTTCCTGCCACGGCCATGGATTACCGCAAGGCTGGTGTACCTGTGTGTGTGTGTGTGTGTGTGTGTGTGTGTGTGTGTGTGTGTGTGTGTGTGTGTGTGTGTGTGCGAACGAGAAAGAGGATATGAGCGTCGAGAAAGCCGCTATTTTCTTATTTTCTTGAAGGTGAAGTAACGTGGAGCTGTATTTTACTTTTTTTCCAGATTAAATTGTGAAGGAGACCGAGAGAGAGCGATGAGGCGTTATCCCCTCATCCTCTCCTGCGTGTCGGGGCTGAGGATGAGGCTGAATGAGCTGCAGGAGGAAAACCAGACTAAGAGAACGGATGAGAAACAGTTTTTCATGTTCTTAAAGGCGACGCGGCGCCCACAAGTAACGGCGAAGTGGAGGAGCGAGGAAACTGAGAAAGAAAAGTAAACAGAAGAATCATTATTATTATAGAATTTGGCTTAGAGTGAAGTTTCTTGAAATATAATAACGTAAATAGAAATATAAACATAAAAATCAACAAAAAAGGTAAAAAAAAGTAGCGGTAAAGTGGAAGAAAGAGTAATAATAGATAAGAAAATATAAGAATCAGTAATATTATATAATTTGGTTTTGAATGGTTTTGTTCAATATACAGGAACGGAAACTACAAATATAAACACCAAAAAATACCAGGAAAAGAAAATATATCGCTGATATATAGACAAACTTTCAATCCACATAATCATCTACATTTACTTTGAACCTTACCACACGAGTACCATCTCTAAGCTATATATAAAACAGGATTCCCTTGAGAAGATGAAAATTTCTACGAACGGGGAAACTCGTCTTCACTGCGCTATTCACTTCAACAATCGAGCTTCTGGGAACATTAGGCAGTTTAGCGTGTTGTTCTGAGCGTCTTTACAGCTGTTTACAGGGGTTATGCAAAACAGAGTACTCGTATCGTTAAGGGAATTAAAGAGGAATATGAAAGTGTGATGATGCTATAGATTGTTAAATGGGCAAGATAACTCAGATAAAGCCCAGAGATGATCTTCAGTGGAGTAGGTTTGGCAGTCAGTTTCTTCCCTTCCTCTTCTCTCCTTCTCACTCTCCTTTCCTATCTCTTCCTCCCTTTCTCTCTAGGTGGACCAAGGTACAAAGAGCATCTGCGCCTTTCTCCTCCTTCCTTCTCCCTTCTAATATCTTCCACAGCATCTCCCTTCTCCTGTCTTGTTCCTTATCCTCCTCCTCCTCCTCCTCCTCCTTCTCCTCCTCCTCCTCCTCTTCTACCTACTATTATCTTCCCTCCTTCCTATATCCTTTTTTTCTCCTCAACGACAGCAGTGGCGTCATTTGAGGGAGACCCGATGAAAAGGGGACAAAGGGAGACCAAAGAAACGAAGAGAGAGAGAGAGAGAGAGAGAGAGAGAGAGAGAGAGAGAGAGAGAGGGAGAGGGAAAGAGAGGAAGGTCGTGAAGGGGAGAGAGCAAGTAGAATGAAGGGAAGGGAGGAGATCAGATGGCCCATGTGGATGCAAGCGAGATCAAGGGAAAGCTGTAATGGGATGGGACCAGAAGCGTTGTTAAAGTGTAGTCAGAAGGGCAGAGCGAGGAGGAGAAGGAGACTGGAGGGAAAAGCAGGAAGAGCAGAAGCTGAAACAGGGAAAGAAGGAGAAGGAGAAGGGGAGCGGGAGGCGGCAGAGAAGTGGCACAGAATGGAGGTAGTGAAAGGAGGAGGAGGAGAAAATTGTGGAGAGGTAATAGAGAGGGGAGGAGAAGAGCAGGGCGTGAAGGGGAGGGAAAGTTGTGAGAGAGGGAGAGAAAGGTTCCATTGGGAGGAGGAGGAGGAGGAGGAGGAGGAGTAGGAGTAAGGGGATCTAGAGACAGAAACCTTTCGCAATTTGAAAGTGAACAAAACCCAATATGAAACTTTTTATTAATTTTATATTCTTTTTACTCCTTTTTTTGGGCAGGAGTTTCACTTTTAGGTTTTCGGCACAAGGGACGCTGCCGGAAAAGTGACTGAGGGAGGAGAGGAGTTAAAAAAAGGTTGGCAAAAGTTAAGGACGCGAAGGGAATGATAACAGCTGTCCGGGTCGCATGTTCCTAGTCTCTCTACGGGCATGTGGTTCCTGAGTGAAGATGCTTGGCTGTACCGTCGAAATTAACCACGGGGTGTCCTGGAAAATACTCTCATTGTAATTCCCGCTCAAAATTATTCTATATAACTCCAACTACACCACTCAGAATTACCCTATATAACTCCAACTACACCACTCAAAATTACCCTATATAACTCCAACTACACCACTCAAAATTACCCTATATAACTCCAACTACACCACTCAAAATTACCCTATATAACTCCACCTCCACCTAACCTAACCCACCTTAACCTAACCTAACCTAACCTGCCCAATTCGAGAGCGAGCGCCACATACCCGTCCAGAGAAGGAAAATAGGCGTCCGGGTCCTCGCGAGTTGTGATTAGCGTGAAGGATGCAAGTATGTGCGAGCGTCCGATTTATGTACCTCGTTTATTTTAATCAAGGCGTTTGTCAGCCATTTTTTTCGATACCGACACGGCATTAATACCTCACTGAAAGTCACCTTGTGAAAGTAATCGGGTTACATTTGTTTGATTATTTAAGTACCTGAGGGCTGACATGTTGGCCTTTCAACCTTATTTTCGTACATGAGTAAGCGGGTTATATTTGTTTAATTATTTATAGATCTTTAACGTTGATATTTTGCTCTTTGAACCTTAGTTTCGTATTTAGTCAATTTTGTCATAACCATTGTCTTCTTTTTCTTCTTTTCTTCTCCTCTGTTCCTCTTTTAACCAGATTTTCGTTCACAAAGTTCATTTTATCATTGCCAAGTGTCTTTTTTTCTTCTTGTCTTCTTTTATGTTGCTTTTTAACTTTATTCTCGTACACAAACTTCAATTTATCATAGCCAAGTGTCTTCATTTTCTTCTTTTATTCTTTTCTCCTCTCTTAATATATTCCCATAACGAGACCTGTTCGTTATAGCCAAGTATTTTTCCTCATTTTCTTCTTTTCGCCTTTATTATTTCCTCAACAAGACCTTTTCATCACAACCAAGTATTTTTTTTCTATTTCTTCTTTTCTTTTCTCCCTTCATTATCTTTTTTTTTCCCTAATGAGACCTTTTCATCAAAACTAAGCAATTTTCTTCTTTCTGATATTGTATTCTCTTTTTTTCTCCTTTATTTATATTTTCCCATAACGAGACCCTTTCATCATAACGAAGTATTTTTCTTTTGTTCTTTTCTCCCGTTCATCATAACCAAGTATTTTCTTCTATTCTTCTTTTCTCCCTTAGCATTTTCCCATAACGAGACCTCCTTTTCATACACGAAGTCCTTTTTTGTCCAGTAAACAGTTTGATTTCTTCGCAAACAAAGTCTTTTCGGTACACAGAGGGCGCGGGGCGAGGGGCGAGGGGCGAGGGACGGGGGGCGGCAGTGAATGTGAATGTGAAGGAGTAGAAGGATCGGCGGGGAGGATGAGAAGCGGCGGCGTCGGTCGTTGTGGTACGAATATCCGCGCGTCAGGAAGGAAAACACACGTGATGGACGCGACCCCGACTGCTGCAGAGAGCTCCTTAAACGCCGTCAATCTCACATGTCTCCTTCGTCTCTCGTTTTATAGTTAGTGAGGGAAAACAAAATGAAAAAAGCGGAAAAGAGTACATACAAAAATATCTGAAACGCACTGATCCCATACCGAAAGAGAAGTTAACAAATGAAGTGAATTTTTTTTTATAGGACAGTAGAGGAAAGAAGTTGCCAAAGAAAAAAGTTATGAAGTTGAGTTAAAGGATCGGAAACAGTAAATTAGAAAAAAAATCCGGAACAGACTAACTTCATAAAAAAAAGTTAACAAGAAAAGTTATCAGATTTTAAAGGGCAGTAAAGTAAAAGAAGTTACCAGATAAAAAAAGAATAATTAGGAAGTCAAATGATATAAAATAGTATAGTATATATGAATAAAAAAACTATAACAAGCACCCCCCCCCAAAAAAAAAAGACGAAGTTTATTAAAAAGTGATCAAATTTCAACGTACAGTAAAAGTAAAGTAAGAGAACAAGTTAACGAAGAAATGAAATTATCAAGTTAAGCTCCTGAGGTGATTTGGTGCGCCCTTTTATGGTTAGTGAAAAAGAGTAACGCCCATAAAAAAGTAAAAAAGGAAAAAAAAAGTATATATGAATGAATGAAACTATCTTGCAACGCTTTAACCACATCAAGAAAGACTGAGAAGTGAACAAAAAAGTGATAAAATTTCAACGTACAGTAAAGTTAAAGAGAAGAACAACTTACCAAAGAAAAAAAGAATTATGAAGTTGTGTTCCTGAAGGGGTTCCATGCCGCTCCCCTCTCGCCCTCATGTCTCTCCCTCCTGCATGGTGACGGGATGACGCCGACGGGCAGCCCTTTGAGTCGCTGTCAGCCCAAACATGTCGCGCTGGGCTCCCGCGAAGCCAACAAATCAAAGAAATCGAGCTTGACGGAAAACTCGGAAAAAAATTCATATATCTTTTCGACTTGCATGAAGTGTGGAGACTCGCAGACGCTGACCGAGTTTACTTTTCTCATTTTATTGATGTTTGTGTGTAAATGTTTAGGGCGGTATTACAAGACATTTTCGCTTCTCACATCACCTATTTCTAAAGGTCAAAGAGGGGGTCAGTTGGGTTCTAATGAGTGTTTCTACAGGTTCATGGTACAGAGGAAGGGTCAGACTACCACCAGGGTCATAAATCTACCCCTGAAAATGCCCACAAGTCATACGAAAGCCCTGTCAAATTAGTGTCCTTGGGCGATGAAATGTCTTATAATACGACCCTAAATTAGTGTTGTAGTGCGTGGACTACATGGGATTAGTTTTGACGTGCGTGTTCGTTTTCTTACGTAAGGGAGAAATGAGGAGGGAACCTTCTCGGAAAACCAGGAAGTCAAAGAATCGAGATTGATGGATTGTTTGAAAACTACAAATATTCAAATCTCTTTTCGTCCTGCAAGAAGTGTGTTGACTCGCATATGTTGACGGAAAGAGTGTTTGCGTTTTACTTTTTGATATTTTTTTTGTCGCTGTCGTGTGTCACTATTTCTTGTTATATTGAGATGAAGATGAGTTTATTTTGATTCGCGTGCGTGTCTTTCTGTCTGAGGGAAAGGTGAGAGGAAAACGCGTTCCCAGAAGAAAATAATCAAAGAAATCTTGCCTGATGGAAAACTTTGCGAAATCTCAAACATCTTTTCGATTCGCAAGGAATGTGGAAACTCGCGTATTCTGGTGGAAATGTTTGTTTTAAATTTGCACACAGGATGGTTATACGAATTGTTGGTGTTTTATTGTGCTGACACGAGTTGATTTCATGGTTACTGCTTCATTTTCCTATATGAGAGAAGGGTGAGGGACGTACGTGATTAGATGTGTGTCCAGGTGTGTTAAAAGTGCCAGTGCAGGTGTAAGTGGCGGCGACAGGTGCTCCCTATGATTAGTGTGCTTCTTCCATTCCTTCTCGTCATTTGGTTTTCAGAGGAGCGCAAAGTGTACCATCGATGAGGCGAGGGAAGACCACTACACGGTTAGCGGGGTTTGTTATCTCTCGAGGACGGGTAATTGTTGCGTTGGTCTCGTTTAACGTTGAGAGGTAGTGGAGGAGGGAGGTGCGGGTGGTGGAGCAGGGCCTCGTGCTTAGCGAAGTGTGTGTGTGTATTATTAAGGTGGCGTGGCGCGCGTGGCTGGCTGTGTTAAGGAAGGAAAGGTGTGATAATGAACAGGAGAGTAGGTGAGGTGAGCATGTTTAAGAGAAACGTGGATTTTACCAGTTAGGGGCCGTTGATCATATCGTAAATATAACAAAAAACATACGCTTTCCTCTTTTCATTGTTACAGCAGAATATTTATGGCGCTTCCTGTTGTGATAACGAATAAATTATGGCTGAGTGTACTTTGCAATTTTTAGAACGAAAAAAAAGCGACATATATAACTTTCTAGTGTAACATTTTTTTCTGAGCAGGGCGACGCTGTGCTTAGGGTACAGGGGGGCCTTAAAACAGGTGCATTACATATACCTCTACTCCCAAGCACTTGTCAGCCATACCTTTGCTACTGAGCGGCGGACAGGTGGGTCGATACGCGGAACCAGGAATGTAAAATGTGACAATGTAGACAAAAAGTTCATGAAAAAAAATAACGTAAACTTTCTGTCTTTTCAGGTACGGCTGCAGCATCGTTGAGAGAGAGAGAGAGAGAGAGAGAGAGAGAGAGAGAGAGAGAGAGCAGGAGCACCCCACTTCACGCAACACTCAGGTGAGCAAGTGTTGTTTTGGGGACACAGCTTCACCTGTGGCGGGGGTGGCGAGGCTGACTCTACTTGTTTCACTTTCACTCTCGCTATTTCATGCTTTTGTTTCTTTTTTATGAATCACACTCTTATTGATGGATTTTCTCATGCATTTCCTGTCTATGTGATTTTTCTTTTACATTCTTTATATATGACAAAAAATATGTCTCTTTATATGGCTTTTCTTTTAAATCCCCTGTCTAATTATACGACTAAAATTCTTATCTATGTAACCTTTTTTTAGTTATTCTTTTTTTTTTATATATATGGCTTTTCGGATGAGTGATTTGTGTATGTTTTCTTCCAAGTTGTTTTTTTTATTTCCATTTTCTCTTGAACTCCCTGTCCTTTATTTATAGATCCTCTTTCTTAGTGCCCAGTCTTTCAAATTCTCTATTTTAATATGGCTTTCCTTTTATATACTGCTTATTTTTTTGGATTTTCTCATTATTTCTTTTAATTTCGATTTTCTCCTTTCTCCTCCATTCCCAGTCTTGTTATGGATTTTATTTTATTTTCCAGTCTTTCAAATTCTATGTTCTACTGTCTTTTCTTTTATATACTGTTTAATTATTTGTATTTTCTAATTAGCTATTTTTGTTTCGATTTTCTTATTAAACTCTCAGTCTTGTTATGGATTTTCTTTTATTTTCCAGTCTTTCAAATTCTATGTTTTAATATGTCTTTCCTTTTATATACTTCTTAATTATTTGTATTTTCTGATTAGCTCTTTTTATTTCGATTTTCTCCTTAAACTCTCAGTCTTGTTATGGATTTTATTTTAATTTCCCAGCCTTATTTCACTTATTTTTCCCTTTCAATCTGGAGTCATGAAAGGAGGCCTTCAGAGCGCCAAATGAATGAGTAATGATGTCACATTCATTCATACAGAGTCATTACTGTGGATAATTGCATCGCGGAGTCCACCGGGCCTGTGTATTTGTGTGTGTGTGTGTGTGTGTGTGTGTGTGTGTGTGTGTGTGTGTGTGTGTGTGTGTGTGTGTGTTTAATAATGATATCAGCGCAAAATACCGAAGCTTGGAACATACTTGAGCGCTGCAGTCTTTCAAGAACTGTATTTTCTCTTCTTTTAGTGTTTCTTAATGAGCGGAAAACTTGTGAAAATATGTCATTTCATATTCGAGTTGCGTATCTGCCTTTTTATATTTCTTCGTATTTTTGTTTGACTTATATTAATTTATGAAATGGTGTTTTTTTTTAGTTATCTAGTCGGTCGGAAAATATATCCTTTTTTTTCTTTGCTCACTCTTTAAAATCAAATATCCAAAATGTCTAGTAAATGTGTTCAGTTCCAATTTCCTTCAACGACTGAATCTTATAATTCCATATGAGAAACGTGTGTGCTATATCTACGTTGACTACTATTACTACAGCGTCGTCTTAGGATAGAGAATGAACAGTAAAATGAAAGAAAATAAGGGAACATTGCTATAAGGAAATGAAAAATGCGAGTTATTTTATTTCCATGACAACTTTTATTTCACCGTTTTGGAATAGAGATGAAATAAAAATAAGAAAAATTAAGGACCATGAATATAAAGAGGAATGAAAAGATGGACACAAAAGTTAAAAAAAAAATAAAAGTATCCGTATAAAAGAGGAATGAAAAGAAGAAAAAATAAGAGAAAAATAAAGGAGCATAAAAACAGAGGAATAAAAAAGGAAAAGGTATAAAAGAGGAATGATGAGAAGAAAAATAAGAGAAAAATAAAGGAGCATATGTAATATAGATAAATGAAAAGATATACAAGAGTGGAGTGAACTGAAGTCAAATAATTGTGTTGTAATGTAACTCTGAGAGGCGAGGATTGTCACTCCCTGGTAATCCACGCCTTCCCTCTCCCTCCCCCTTCAATCACTCTGACTCTGCCCCCTCCCCTCCCCATTCTTCTCTTCAGCCACCCTCCCTTGACATCTCCATTTCCACTATACCATCCTTATATTTTCTTTATCAGTATCTTTGTATCTATCTATCTATCTATCTATCTATCTATCTATCTATCTATCTATATCTGTCTTTTTATCATTGCTTCATGTCCCCACTTTCGAGTATTTTCCCTTTTTCTTTCATTTCTCCATATCTCCTCATGTTATCTCTCCTCTCCTTCCCATCCCCTCCCCTTTTCACGTTTCTCCTGCACCCCTTCTGTTCCCTTCTCCACCCCTCTCCCATTTCACTCACATATCCCCTCTCCACTGTCCTTCCCCTTCCTCTCTCTCCCTCACTCTCCCTCATCCCTTTTTCTCACTTCCCTCCTCTACTCTTATTTCCCTTTTCATCTCTCCCTCTTTTTTTTCTGCTATCCACTTTTTCGTCCTCACGTTTCCCCTCTACCCCTTTCCCCTCTCTCCCCTCTCACTCACTCTCCCCTCTCTCACTCCCTCTCCCCAGAATTCCTCCCTCTCCCTAAGTCCCAGGAATCTTGCCCAGCCTCCTCCAACTAAGCCACTTCAGCTCGTCCGCGGCCACACACACACACACACACACACACACACACACACACACACACACACACACGCGCGCACACGCACACGCACTGGCAGAATGGATATAGGAAAAAATAGCGAGGAAAAATACAAAAAAGGATAAGAAACAAGTGCAGAATGAGAAGAGGAGGAGGAGGAGGAGGAGGAGGATGAGGAGGAGGAGGAAAAGGAAGAGTTGAAACAGGACAAAGAAAAATGAGGTCTACACGAAATAGGAATAGGACCATGAGTCTTAGGAGAAGGAGGAGGAGGAAGCGGAAGAAGAAGAGACGGAGGAGTAGGAGTCGGAAGAAGTTGAAGAGGAAGAGGAGGAGGAGGAGGAGGAGGAGGAAACAAGCAGCAGGAGTAATCAACATAAATCCTTGGGCGAGCATCAGCAGCCTCCGCGCGGCGTCTCGGCTCCATCAAGTCCGTGTTAATCCCGTTGTGTTGTATCGTCCATCACCCGCGCACACCGACGCAGCCACTCCCGCTTACCTGGACGATCCTCTGACTTCGCCAACGCTTCTTTAGTACACCTGGCCACATACACCTATTTACTGGTACCTCTTTAACTTCTCTTCCACTTTCTTAACACACAAGCACCGCAACACCTATCCACCTTGATTTTCTTGTAACTGTTTATTTATTTTTTCCTTTTTCTCTCTCTTTTTTATCATACCTGCGGGAACAAATGAATAACGAGTGAATGATAGATATAACGATGACCTAAATCACAATATCAGAAAAGAGGAGAACGATAAGAAAATAATGAACCTTAACGATCCTTTAACATTTCTTCCACTTCTGTGACACACTTGCTCATGTACACGTATTCGCCTTGATCTTTCTCTGGCTTCTTTTACTTATTTCCCTCTTCTTCCTCTCCCTAACTCTAACTCTTTGATCACACCTGTATAAACCAAGCATCTTACCTGGACGCTCCTCTAACTTATCTTACACTCCTCTAATACACCTGGTCATGTACACCTCTTCTTCCTCTCTCTAACTCTTAACTCTTTGACCACACCTGTATAAACCAAGCATCTTACCTGAACGTTCCTCTAACTTATCTTACACTCTTCTAATACACCTGGTCATGTACACCTCTTCTTCCTCTCTCTAACTCTAACTCTTTGACCACACCTGTATAAACCAAGCATCTTACCTGAACGTTCCTCTAACTTATCTTACACTCCTCTAATACACCTGGTCATGTACACCTCTTCTTCCTCTCTCTAACTCTAACTCTTTGATCACACCTGTAAAAACCAAGCATCTTACCTGAACGTTCCTCTAACTTATCTTACGCTCCTCTAATACACCTGGTCATATACACCTGTTAACCTCTCTTACTTCCCATTCTCTAATAATTTTGATTCAAGTAATAATTCACACCTGCACGAAGAAACCTACTTACCTGTACTCCTCTAAGTTTCCTTCATAATGTTATACTATTTATCAAAATCTTTAATGTTACCTGTACAGTTCTTCACATTGATTCTTCTATAACTTACTCTTGATTGTGTTACTCTTTTTACACTTTGTCTAACCCTTTCATATTAACTTAAAACACTTACCTTGACCCTCCTTTCACTTTTCTACACTTTGTCTAACCCTTAAAACACTTACCTTGACCCTCCTTTCACTTTTCTACACTTTGTCTAACCCTTAAAACACTTACCTTGACCCTCCTTTCACTTTTCTACACTTTGTCTAACCCTTAAAACACTTACCTTGACCCTCCTTTCACTTTTCTACTTTCCTTTCCTTTCCTTCACACCTGTACTTTCACATTACTCACCTGGATTATGTTACTACTCCATTAACACTTCCTTCTCCCATGTTTTTTTTACCTCATTGATCGCTTCCTGCTCCCTATTTTTCCTTACTCATGAATCTTTTATTTCAACTTCACTTCTTCGTCTTCTGAGTCACCCTCTCCTGTCTCTTTCTCCTTCTCTTCCTCTTATCTATTTTTCTTCCACATAATGATTTTTGCTCTTTAGCTCTTTCATCTCACTATTCTGTTTCCATTTTTCTCTACCTCCGTACTCACCACCTCCTCCTCCGCTTCCTTTCTTCATTTAATTTTTTTTCTTTTGCTTTTTAATCGTCATTCTGTGCTACATTTCCTTATACTCCTCTTTTCTTATCTTCAGTTTTTGGTCCCTTTTACTGTTTTCCTTTTAGTCTATTTTGGTTCACTTTGGTCAACGTTATTTACAAGTTTATTTTCTTTGTTTTATCTTTTTTTCACTTCCTTTCTTCATTATTTTTATTGTTTTATTTATTTTTCACTCTTCCTTTCTTCATTCATCCTTTTCCTCCTCTCTAACATTGATCATTTTATTTTCTTATCTTCTTTTTGCGAGTATTCTGCATTTATTTATTTATTTATTTATTTATTTATTGTATGTTTATTTTCATCTTCGTTATAATTGTCGACCCTAACATAACCTACATTCATTCCCCTCACGTTAGTTATATTTTCTCACTGTGCTGGTGGCATGATTTACTTCCATTTCTGATAACTCACCTTCGTTTCGCTTTTCATTTACCAGTTATTCCTTTTCGCTCACCCTTTCGCTTCTCTATATTCCGTTCTCTCATACTTCACAATTTTCCTTCCCTTTATTAATGTTATGAACCTTCGACACTTATTCTTCTTCTCAACCCTTTTCCTTTTTTTAATTGCCAGATTTACCTTTTCGTCCTTCCTCCTCCCTTTATATTTTACGTCCCCTTACACTTCACCATTTTCCTTCACCAATACCGTTATCTTTTCATCCTCCATTTCCACACCAATTTATCGTAAAAACCCAGGAGAAAATATCGTGAAAATACGGCGAAAAAGAATGATCCAGGTTTATGGAAGGAAAAAAATGTGTTAGGAAAAGTAAAGGATATCAAGTGAAAATAAAAGAAGGGAATCACATTTTATTCCAACATTTCCTTCAGTTTGAAAAGTTGTTCCTCGTGAAAAGAAAAAAAAAGGAGAAAAAATACAGGAAAGGAAGTGAGAATCGGGGACTTTTTTCATCACACCTTAACCTTTTCCCCTTTTTTATACCTATTCTACTTTTTTCATCCTTCCCCTTCCCTTCACATTACGTCCTTTCATATTTTCCCATTTTCCTTCCCTCTAGCATCGTTGTTCAGCCGTACCTTCTCCTCTTTTCCTCTTTCTCACTTCCCCCTTCCCTCCAGCATTTTCCTTCCTCTCCCTTCTTCTACTCACCCGTTTGCCTCCCATCAAAAAATCTTGTGTTTCAATCAGAAGGAAAATCAATCAAATACTAAATGTTGCTGTTTTCCATTTCATCGCCTCAATAAATCTATTACTTTCACTATGGAAGAGAGAGAGAGAGAGAGAGAGAGAGAGAGAGAGAGAGAGAGATAATAACTTGAATATATCTGAATCCTCTACATATATTAAAAGAAAAGAGAGAAAAGTACTTCAGAAATAAAATAAAAACGAAAAACACGAAATGAGAAAAGGAGAAAGAAAAAAATGAAGTAAACGAGGAGGAGGAGGAAGAGGAAGAAGACAAAAAAGAGGAAAAGGAGGAGGAGGAGGAGGAGGAAACAGAGATACAGAAATGTGTGCAAAGGGTGGGATGTAAAGGAGAGTCTCGAGATAGTGAGGGAGAGGTCTGAGGGAAGATAAGGAGGAGGGAGACATGGGAGATAAGGAAGGAGGACGCGGGGAGAAGGGAGCGCGTCAGGAGGAATGAAACGCAAGCAGGAGGGAAGAAGAAACGGTAGCATTTGCATATAAATTAATTAAGAAAATACTTGTTTATGCAGGAGAGAGAGAGAGAGAGAGAGAGAGAGAGAGAGAGAGAGAGAGAGAGAGATGAAGCCATAATTTGAATACTAAAGGGAAGATGAATACATGTGGTGATGGAAACGAATGACGAACAAAAGTATGAACGATAGAGAAATAGGAAAAAAAAAGAGGAAAACGGGGAAAGGAAGTAAAGAGAAGAGACAAGAACTCATTAGAAATTTGAATATTCATTTCCAAACTCAATTTACTGATATTCTTTTTTTCTCTTCGTGTTTCCTCTTATTACGTAGAGTCTAAGGCACATATTCATTAGGCACATTTCAATTTCCAAACAGACGAAAAATTAAAACGAAAAAAGCATCAGCCAAACACACACACACACACACACACACACACACACACACACACACACACACACACACACACACACTTACATACGCTCCGACTTGTCCTAAAATTCCCTCAAGTTTCAAATGACGTGAACTTCGATCATAAAACTTGTCCGTAATTTGTCACTCACCTGTGGAAGACGATGAGAGAGAGAGAGAGAGAGAGAATTGGAAAAAAATTAGAACCTATAACTTTGTATCTAGTTTTGTGTATGTGAGTTGTTGTTTTTTTATCTGTTTTGTGTCCCTTTACTACTAATGCATTTTTATTCAGATTATTCCGTTTCGTCTTCCTTGTCAGTCTCTTTCTCCTTCCTTCTTTCCTCATTTTTTTTTTTCAGTCTTACTCTTTCACACGCATATATTTCCTTCATTGATTTTTTCTTTTTATTTTTCCCTTTAATAAACCACTAAACCGAAGACTAATATTCTGCGTTTGTTGAGAGACAGAGAGAGGGAAACAAGTCGATGCAAGGGAGGGATGGGTAACTAATCTGCTCTTCCTCCTCCTCCTCCTCCTCCTCCTCCTCCTCCTCCTCCCTTTAAGATCTGGCCTGAGCGTATTAATAGGTGTCCGCGATGGGCTGTAAGACGTGCGAATAATTAAGAAATGATGTTGATAACTAATGGGTCTTCGCTAACGACTGTTGAGGGAGCGTGTTAGCCAGTTTAATTAGTCCGCCCAGCTCTGTTGTGTGTGTTATTGTTTGTGTGTGTGTGTGTGTGTGTGTGTGTGTGTGTGTGTGTGTGTGTGTGTGTGTGTTCATTGTTTTTTTTGGGGGGGCTGTTGGTGTTGTTCTACTTCTTCTTCCTCTTCTTCTTCCTCCTCTTCTTCTTGTACTTCTTTTTGTACTTCTTCTTCTTCTTCTTCTTCAACATTGGTAACTGCAAAATATAAAAGACTTAAGAAATATTTGTGCGTCTGTATATTTTATTTATCTTTCTATCTTCCTCGAGGCACCTAATCTATTTTTAGCCGGCAAAGATTCATCGCCTCTTATCTAAAACTATCCACCTCCTTCATTTTACCGCCACTTTCCTTACTCCTTAAGCCTTTATCATACTGCCTCTTAAGATTCTTTTATACCCTTGGAATTTATCCTTTATTTTCTCTTCTCATTCTTTCTCTCCTTTCTCCTTTCTTCATTTCTGTTTCATATTTTTTCTTATCCTTCTTATTTTTTGTTTCTCATCCCTTAACTCTTTCTATGGACGTATTTCTTTTTACATATTTATCATAGTTTCTTTAGTTCGTCATTCGCGTTCTTTTTTATTCATTTCTCTGTTCTTTTTTTATTCTATCGTTTGTTCAACTTATTCCATTTTCTTCTCTTTGTACGCACTCCATATCCTCTTTCCTTTCTTCCTTGATCTTCCTTTTATCTGACTTCCTTTACTTCCTCGTTTCTCTTCCTACTTGCGTTCCTCCTCGCCCTATTTCTCTTTATCTTCCATTTATTCATTTTCCATTTTCTTTTCTTCTCTTCGTATGTTCTTTGCTTCCTCTGTACCTTGTTCCTCTTTGCTTTTTTCCTTTCTTTTCCCTTTATCTAACTTCCTTCTTTCTCTTCTTTCTTGCGTTCCTCCTCCTCTCCTTATTTCTCTTTCTCTACCATTTATTCATTTTCCATTCTATTTTCTTCTCCTCGTTCGTTCTCAGCTTCCTCTGTGCCTTGTTTCTTTCTATTCCATTTATCCAACTTTCTCTTGCTTCCTCTGTTTTGTTATTTCTCGTCCTCCTCCTCCTCTCCCATTTTCTGTTAGTCTACCATTTAATCAGCGTTATTTTTCATTATTTTTTGCTCCTAGTTTCGTTCCTATTTTCCTTTCGCTAACTTCCCTTTATATAACTTTCTTTTTCTTTCTCTTTTGTTTTCTCTCGCTCTCCTCCTCTCGCTTTTGCTATAAGTCTAACATTTCATCACCTCTCAGTCTATCTTCTCTACCTTTCGCTTCCTTTTATATAACTTTTTCTACTTCCTTCCTTCTCTTTTCCCGTCCCGTCTTCCTCTCCCTGTTTTCATTATTCTTCGTATATTTTTCATTCATTTTTTTTCTTTTCATGTTCGTGCTTACTCCGCGTCCTCTTTGCTATACGCCTTTCCTTTCCTTTTCTCTTTCTTTCTTTACTTCCTCCCTTCTGTTCTCTTTCACTTTCTTCCTCTCCCTCTTTCTCTTAGTCTCCCATTTAATCACCTCCTTTATTTTCTTCTTCCATGACCGTATCTCACGTCCTGTTTACCTTCCTAATTAACGTAACATCTTTCTTTTCCTAACTGTTCTCTCTCTCTCTCTCTCTCTCTCTCTCTCTCTCTCTCTCTCTCTCTCTCTCTCTCTCTCTCTCTCTCTCTCTCTCTCTCTCTCTCTCTCTCTCTCTCTCTCTCTCTCTCTCTCCTTCCCTATTACTCTGAGTCTACGTTTAATCACCTTCTCCCTTTCCCTTCCTCTCCCCTGTCGGTAGTTCACGTCCTCTTTGTCTTCGTTCTGCTCCTCGTTCTGGCATGTATTCGCCTTGCCATCCTCCTCTTCCTCCTTCTCTTCGTCTTCCTCCTCCTCCTCCTCCTCCTCTCTAATCTAACCAAGAGACTATGAAAGGGACGTAGGAGCTAGTGGCATGTTTCACTGTCAGGAAATTGATGGCTGGGGAGTGTGTGTGTGCGTGTGTGTGTGTGTGTGTCAGAGAGAGAGAGAGAGTATATTGTTTACCTGTACGAGGCTGAGTATGATTGAGTGTGCGCACCTTTAAACAATAAAGCTACACCGTCTACACCTGGAGAGAGAGAGAGAGAGAGAGAGAGAGAGAGAGAGAGAGAGAGAGAGGGGTGGTGTGTGGAAGGCTATGGAAGGAAGAGTATGTATATGTATTTCATAATCAATGTAATCTAACGTATGTTTTAGCATTAGTAAGGTCAGGTTAGGTTAGGCTTGGTTTGGTTAGGTTAGTAAGGCTAGGAAAGGATAGGTTAGTAAGATAAGATGAGGTTAGTGAGGTGAGGTAAGGTTAGGTTTGGTTAGATAGATTATGCTAGGTTAGTAAGGTTAGGTTGATAAGATTAGATTAGGTCAGGTTCGGTTAGTTAGGTTATGTGAGGTCAGGTTAGTAAGGTTAGGTCAGGTTAGGCTAGGTTTGTAAGATTAGGCGAGGTTAGGGAGGCTGGATTAGCTTATGTTAGGTTTGGTTTAGTAAAGTTAGGTCGATAGAGTAAGATTAGATCAGGTTAGTTAGGTTAGGTTAGGTTAGGTTGAGAGAGAAGGGGAGGGGAGAGGAGAGGAGAGGAGGGAAGTGTTAAAAAATATAAAAGGACAATCCACTTTAGTAAGATAAGGTTAGGTTGGAAAGATCAGGTTAGGTTAGGTTAGATTGAGGGAGAAGGGGAGGGGAGGGGAGAGGAGACGAGATAAGTGTTAAAGAAGAAGAAAAAAAAATGGAGTTAAGTAAGATAAGGTTAAGTTGGAAATATTAATTTAGGTTATAAATATTAGGTTAGGTTAGAAATATTAGGTTAGTAAAGCTTGTAGGGCTAGTAAATATTAAACGTTAGTAAGGTGGATTATATGAGCAAAAGAGAGTTCATAAAAAGCACAGACACTTTTTTTTACCGTTTTCCATTTTCATCTGAACATTTTAACACTAATGAGAATTCAGGATTTTTTTCCACTCGTGTACTTAAATCTCACTCTGTCGAAATGGACGAGAATTTCAAGTTATGTGAAAATGTAGAAAAAAAAATAATTACTGCATATCATTTAGTATCTCAGCTTGTCTGTTTATCGTATTGAAGTTTATATTTGTGTGTGTGTATGTCTGTCTTGTCTGTCTGTCTGTATTGGACCTGCAGGTGTTCCGTGGTGCAAAAGATCCCCCACTCCCCCCTTAACCCCTCTCTCTCTCTCTCTCTCTCTCTCTCTCTCTCTCTCTCTCTCTCTCTCTCTCTCTCTCTCTCTCTCTCTCTCTCTCTCTCTCTCTCTCTCTCTCTCTCTCTCTCTCTCTCTCTCTCTCTCTCTCTCTCTCTCTCTCTCTCTCTCTTTCTCTCTCTTTCTCTCTCATGGTAAAAAAGTAATGAAGTTTTAGACCGTGAAACTTTGATAATGACTTCTGCCTCCGTCTCGTCATCTCCCAAATGCGAGTAATAAGAAATCATTAGGCCAGTTGGCAGTAGTTAAGAGAGCAGAGAGAGAGAGAGAGAGAGAGAGAGAGTGTTAATTTTAGCAACACTCTTTTTTTTCTCTCTCAACTATTTTATATTTTATATATATTATTTACACACACACACACACACACACACACACACACACACACACACACACACACACACACACACACACACACACACACACTCCGTCACAAAGAGGAAGAGGATTAAAATCAGACGTGTGAGAAAGAAGATGAAGAGGAAGAGGAGAGGAGGAGATAAGAGGGATGAGGAGGAAGAGGAGGAAACGGTACAGACGGAGACTATAAACACGATGAAGATATTTTAGAGAAAGACTAAAGAAAAAAAGAAAATGTAAATGAAAAGGAAGAAGGAATTAAGTAGTTGAATAGACAAAAATCAGTAAGGAGGAAGAAATGGAAGTAAGAGGAGGAAAAAGGACGTTAAGAAGAGGCTGAGGGGAGAGAAGAGGAGAGGGAGTAAAGGAGAGAGAGGAAGAAGTGGTTTAGAAGAAAATAAGAAAGGAAGTGGAGAAAAAAAACGTTAGGGAAGAGGCTGAGAGGAGAGGAAGGAGATGGAAGAAGAAAGTGACTAAGAAGTAAATTAAGTAATGAGAGTAAAAGGAAGAGTAGAACAGGCGTTTGGGAGAAGGCTGAGAGAGGGGAGGAGAGATAGAGGAAAGGGTTAAGGGAGATAAAAGGACTCTGCAATTTCCTGCTAATCCTTTCCCTCCAGTGGACTCCGTTTAGGACTCCACCTCGAGCCTCTTCAACTCTCCTTCACACTCGTCACCTCGTGTTAGGAATCAATTAGGAGAGTTTTATTCTTTATGGAGCCGGTATATGCAATCTTTTGTGTCCTCTCCTGCACCGGATGACGAGAGGAAGAAAACAGATAAAGAAGGAAGGAAGGAAGGAAGAGGAAGAAATTGAGGGTAGAAAGGGACACAAGGGAAACGGAGAACTGATTTTTGTTACTTTAAAAAATTATGACTTTTTAGGTATTTATTTCTGTTAGATTTTTTAGAGTGCAGAAAACAGCTAAAAGGCAAAGAAAAAAGAAAGTTAATATTATCATTATCATTAGAGTAGGATGGGACAAAAGGGCAGTGAAGGACTTATTTCTGTGTTACTTTAAAAATATACGACTTTTTAGGTATATTTCAATTAGTTGTTTTCGTGCAGGAAGGGAAGCAGCTAAAAGGCAAACGCAAAGAAAACTCAAAACAAAAAAAGATGAGTATTATAGTCGGTTCCACGAGAGCTGGCGCCCCCAATCAATGATACCCGCGGACTTGGTATCATTGCTTCGGTGCCGGTACTGATTTAAAGAGCCGATTTCACAGTCCAACACAGTGTCTTCGTAACAGCCCGAACCAAACTATAGAATCCCATACAATCCAAAATGGTGAGGTCTTCGATGCCACACTAAATACACAAAACTTTTCCTGTGTAGTTTCGTTAAATTTGTGAACTTAAATATCAACACCAGTCACTATACAAGGACATTTCGAAGGCTCTGGTATTGGTTTGGGAGCTTTCTAACCCGTCATGGGGAACTGTGAAACTGGCCCAAAGAGGTAGCAGGTTAGATCTAATAAACAACAGCCAATGAGCGACGCAGAGACTGTCACCCAAGCAATGATGCCAAGTACGCGAGTCAACCCCTGAAGGAATTGGCCCGCCAGCTCTCGTGAAACCGACTATAGAATTAACAGTGTCATCATTATCATTTTTTCTAATACGATGCAGCTTAGACAGAAAATTTATTAACCTGAAAGGGGAAAAAAAACGAAAAACGTATTTTTGTATTACATTAAAAAATGGTATGAATTTTTAGATATATTTGTCTTAGTATTAGCTTTAGTTTTATCATCATTATTATTATCATTTCAAACACGTTGCCACGCAGACATATATTTTAGAGAGACGTAAAACAGAGCGTGTAATTAATATTTATGTGTTTGGTAATAAATTTCATCAAGCGCCGTAATTCATTATGGTTATCACGCCGCCGGGACGCGACTTTCAGCGGGGCGAACTTTAGATGAATGGCCCGCGCTAAACACGCCTTTTGTCCGCGTTCAGAGCTGTAAACAGCGATATAACCCGCGCCACTTTTGTTCAGTACCTATTTACTGCTCGATTTTTTTTTTGTATAGAGGTCAACATTGTGGTTTCTTTACTTGTTAGATGAAATAGCTCTTACATGACTTTTTTATCGCATTCATAAGTGTAAACAGGAATACTACGCGTCGCCC
The DNA here is from genome assembly GCF_024679095.1 of Eriocheir sinensis. Lineage (NCBI taxonomy): Eukaryota > Metazoa > Arthropoda > Malacostraca > Decapoda > Varunidae > Eriocheir > Eriocheir sinensis. The sequence goes on along the minus strand of NC_066566.1, from coordinate 8,024,634 downwards.
TTCTGTTTATTTTTGTTTCATATGCTCATTTTTTTGCCGTGTTCAAATTTATGGTGTCAATTTCTTGTTTCATTATTTGTTCTTTTAATGGTCGCTGGGGTAACACAGTTAGTCATTCATAACTGTAAAGAGGAACATTACATCGCATTTTTGTATTACCTGTTTAATGTTATTTTTTGTCGAGTTCAAATTTATAGTTTTTTTTTATTTGTTGTTTTATTATTTACATGGGTAATTAGTCAGTCATATGGGCGATTGTTAAGCGGTATAGTTCTGTTCGTATGTTAGCCGTTGTATGCAATCTTTTGTGTCCTCTCCTACACCGAATGACGAGGAGAGAAAGAAAACGGATAAAGGAAGGAAGGAAGGAAAGAGGAAAGAGAAATTGAGGATAGGAAGGGACACAAGGGAAACGAAGAACTGATTTTTGTTACTTTAAAAAATCATATGACTTCTTAGGTATTTATTTCTGTTATTTTTTAGGGTGTTGTTAGTATGTGCGTTACTTTGCAAATTATATAGTTTGACGGATTCATATTCTCATATTTGTTATTCGTTTGATTATTGTTTACTTGTCACTTTGGTAATTAGTTAGTTATTTTGTTGGCTCTTCAATGGTCTGGCTATGTGGTTTAACGGATCGCTGGTTCATGTTGGTATTGTTTCGTTGGTTCAGTGTTTCATTCAGCAAACACTTCAAAAACATTCGAAAAACAAACATTACCAATCTGTTAATTAAATTGATGCCTTTTGTAGATGGTTCACTAATTACGTGATCATATATTTATTGTTCCTCGCACAGACATCGCAAAGGTAATATAACAGCAATTAAAACCTCAGTTAACTCGTATTTCCAGGTATCGTAACAATTTATCACAGGTATTGAAAGCAAGGGTGTGGAGTCGGGGTCGCCGGGGTCGCCTACTTTTGGCCGGAGTCGGTAAAAATATCTCCGACTCCGGTTCCTTTACGATACGTGTGATGTATGAATGGGCGTAGTGTGGTGTGTGATGTGGCTGGGTGTAGTGTGGTGTGTGGTGTGGCTGGGTGTGGTGTGGTATGATGTGGCTGGGCTTGATTTCTCTACCACTGTTATGCACAAGAGGGGAGGGGGAGGGGGGTGGAGTCGGGGGTCGGATTTGGAGTCGCAAGCTTAAAATTACCTGAAGTCGGAGTCGGAGTCGCAACCTTAAAATTTCATGGAGTCGGAGTCAATTTTTTTTACACCAGACTCCGCCCCCTGATTGAAAGTGCAAGTGCTTGGAATAAGAAAATAACCCGGGAGCAGCGGGGATCATGTTTCTTAATGGTCCCTCCATGCGAGAAAAATGAGAAAAAATCACCCCGCACACAAACTATTTCATAATATATATCAAAGCATTTGTGATCAGATTATGTATCATCTATTTTAGGGGGTTCATGTCATGGCACAAATTTGGCCCGTCGCTGCTACACGGTAGAGCCACAAATTTGGCCCCTCGCTGCTACACGGTAGAGCCACAAATTTGGCCCCTCGCTGCTACACGGTAGAGCCACAAATTTGGCCCCTCGCTGCTACACGGTAGAGCCACAAATTTGGCCCCTCGCTGCTACCGGAATAAAGACCGGATTCAGTTTTCGAGTTACGTTGGTCCGCAAACACACTCGGGCATAAGGTTGATGGATTTTCCCTTTCTTTTCCGCTCCTTTCTCCTTTTTCCCCTATCTCCTTCCCTTTCTTCAATATTCATTTTTGCTCGCTCACCCATTCACTTATATCCCTGTTTACAGCTCTTTCCTCTCTCTCTTTCTCTCTTCTCTCTTCGTCTCTCCTCACCTCACTCTCCCTCTTCCTCTTTGTCTGTTATTGTCTTTGTGTCTGTGCCTGTTTGTCCGTCTCAATCTATCAGTCTATATCTTTCTATCTATCTCTTAACTTTGCGATGTTACTCGCTTATTCATTCACTCGTTTACACAGTCACTCATCGATTCACGTCCCTTTTTCCCATCCGTCTTCCTCCCTCCCTCCCTCACTCACTCACTCACTCACTCACTCACTCACTCACTCACTCACTCACTCACTCACTCACTCACTCACTCACTCACTCACTCACTCACTCACTCACTCGCTCACTCACTCACTCACTCACTCACTCACTCACACACTCACTCACTCACTCACACACTCACTCACTCACTCGCTTGCTTGCTCGCTTGCACACGCACCCGCCTCCTCCTCGGCCCAATACGGAATTCAAATATAAACAACAAAACCAAAATAACCGCGACCTCGATAAGCCTGGAGAGAGAGAGAGAGAGAGAGAGAGAGAGAGAGAGAGAGAGAGAGAGAGAGAGTGTGTTGCAATATGTCCAGCGCCATCAGTATGTGTGGAAAACTCTTGCAAAGGAGAAATCGCTTGTGTGTTGCGTGTGTGTCGGCGCTCTGAGTGAGTGTGTGTGTGTGTGTGTGTGTGCGTGTGTGAGTGTGTGTGTGTGTGTGTGTGTGTGTCATCTGTCTGTCTCCCTGCCTATGTCTGTCTTTAGTTAGTAATTTCTTAGAGTTCAACCTCTTTTATATATTATTTCAAAGATTTCTTTTCGACAAACACAGAAAGAGGAAAGTATAAAGCAGAAAAGTATTTACTGATCTCAAACGTAACCCATTTATATAATTACCTCCATCTTCTGTTTACTACTACTACTACTACTACTACTACTGCTACTACTTCTACTACTACCATTACTTTATATATACTACTACATACTGTACCGCTAATACGAACATTACTACTAATAATTTAATCTACTGCTACATACTCACCACTGACACTTAACACCCCTACCATCACTTTATAAACTCCTACCACACACACTCTACCGCTAACGCGAACTTGTGGTCGGAACGGAGGGAACAACACCCATTAATGTTGACGAAAATGAAGTAGCACACAAACACCCCTCATAACGCCGTCTAATGAGTGGTAATTAAGCGGTGCGAACTTCGTGTCACGCGCGCCCGCCAAACAGCACAAGTTGACAAGGGAACACGCCAGCACTTCGTCTCAGCGCCCACCTTCACCTGTACTTAATTACGCTACACGAAACTTTCCTTTTGCTTAGTTTGCATTCCCCTTTCCTTTTCTCTTGTTTAATTGCGTTTCAGTACACTTAACTTTTACCCTTCTATCCTAACACACTTTCCCTTGCATTCCCTTTTATTTGTTTCCTCTTTTTTTCAATTCCTTTCTCTTTCTTTCGTCTCCTTTCCCTTCCCTTCATTCCATTTCTTCTTTTCCTTCCTGTTTTCCTTTCCTCTCCCTCTTTTCTCCCGTTCTTTTCCTTCTCCAGTCATTTCATTCTATTCTTTTTACTTCCGTTCCTTTCCCCGATCTATTCAATTTATATCTGTCCCCATTCCGTCTTTCCCGGTTCCTTTTTTCCCCTTCTCTGCATTTCCCGCCCTTCTCTTACCCCGTTAACTTTGCCCTAAACTACCTTCCTTTACTTTCCCTTACCTCCAACTGCCGTTTCCTATCATCTTTTCCCCATTCTGTCATTAGCCTTCCTTTAACATCACCTTTCCTCCCTTTCCCTATCTTCCTACTCTCTCCTGCCTTGCCCAAACCGTGTATTGTTGTGTTGTTCCTGTGTTGTGCTCATTATCATTATCTTCTGAATTCCCCTTCCCGTCATTTCCTTTCACCTTCTGCTCTCCCTTTCCATTCCGCTCCCTTTCCCCGTCTTCCCACTCTCCCCTGACCTCGCCAAGCCATGTATTGCCGTGTTGCCTCCGTGTTGTCTTCATTATCATCACCTTGTTGGTCATGACAGGTACACGGCAGGTGCAGGCAATGTGTATTACCTCAGGTAGAGACGTGTGCCACTTCTCAGGTAGATAGCAATTAGAATTAGAGCCCTCGACCTGCCCTCCAGCGGTTGCATTCTCGTTCTGCCTGTTTGTGTATTTGTCTGTCTGTCTCTGTTTCATGGCTGGCATGTGTCTGTCTGTCTATTCTGAAATCAGTTTGTCTGGTAATGTGTTTCAGATATTGCTTCTCTGAGTCTGTTTTTCTGCTTCAAATGTTTCTGTTTCTGCCTGTTTATATGTCTGTTCTAAGTTTGTCTGTCCGTTTAAACATTCGTCTGTCTGTCTTCAAAAGTTCCCATATGTCTGTTTTTCTTCTTCTTTTCTTTCCTCTCTCTCTCTCTCTCTCTCTCTCTCTCTCTCTCTCTCTCTCTCTCTCTCTCTCTCTCTCTCTCTCTCTCTCTCTCTCTCTCTCTCTCTCTCTCTCTCTCTCTCTCTCTCTCTCTCTCTCTCTCTCTCTCTCTCTCTCTCTCTCTCTCTCTCTCTCTCTCTCTCCATTCCCAAATTGTTGTGTTTCTCTCCTCAAAATTTCTTTCCCTTCTTCCCTCGCTTATGATTTTCTCGAGAATTTCCACGCCAGATGTTCTCGGCTTTCGTTTTCCTCTCCACAAGCGTACGTTTATCTCGTTATTTAATGTTCTTTTACCTAATCCTTTGCTTACCCGTTCGTTTGTTTCGTTCTTCGTCGTGTACACTTTTTCTTGTTAGGCTTTTCGTCGCTTGAACTAGCACGGATTATTTTTATTGTTATGTTTTAGTTTGTTTTCAGCTTTATATCTCTTTTCTCATTATCAAGAGTGGCACCTTCTTCTTCTTATTTGTAACTTAAGTATTCGATGTATTATTTTTGTTGGTCTCCATTTCGTCACTTCAACTATCATCCATTATTTTATTTTTTTTCCTTATTTTCTCATTGGTAATATTGACACTTTTCCTCCGTTGTGATTTTAGCATTCGATTTTAACTCTTTCATTGTTAAGTTAAGCTTTTCGTCCTATGAGTCAACGTTATTTTGTTATTTTCTTTTGTTTATATATTTTTCTTTTCTGATAATCAATTGCCACACTCTCTCCTCCCATTTTGCAGCGGGCTTTTTTTCTTTAATATTGTTTTCTTTTCTTTTTTACGCCCTTGAGCTGTCTCCTTTGCTGCCTGGCTCTGTGGCGCAGCAATAATCCAAAAGGTGAGAGTTATGAAATCTGTCGTCTCTCCCGAGGTCGAGGTGAAATTAACATGACATCCGAGCCAGTGTCTGCGGAAAGGTACATCTAGTACTGTCACTCTGCCTGTGTCCGAGTTGTGTCAGTCTCCTTGTCTTTATCTTTGGGTCCATTTGTTATCGCATGTTTCTGGGGAGGGTGGTACTGTTTTTGTTGTAGTTGTTGTTAGTTGTCGTTTTTATGATTTTATCTGTCGTTCTTATTTCAATTTTTTTTATCTTTCATTATTTTTTTATCAACAATTATTTTTTTCATATAAAGCAAAAAAAGAAAAGCTTCCGAACTTCAAGGCAGCCATCACCAATTCACCCGCGCCTCCACCTCCACCAAACCACACTCCTCTCTCTCTCCTTGTGTCGGCGCGGGTAAATGTTTGGGCCTGTTTACCTCTTTGGGATTCACCTGGGGCGCGCCGACTATATTTACCTGCAATTATCCTCATCACCGTCCACTTCTCGCTCGTTTTTCTTCTTTACTTCTTGTTTGTCTGCTTTTGGTCTGTCGGTTTTCACTTGACTTGCCTTCCTTCGCCTCCAGTTTCTCGTTGCATCCTTCCTTCTTTCCATCTTTCTCCTTTTTTTGATTCCTTGTTTCTCTACTTTTCTTTATTTCTTGTTCTTTTGGTTTGTCTTTCTCTTTTCATTTCACTCCTATTTCTTTCTCCCTTTTTTGTCTTCATTTATTTAACATTTGTCGCTCCTCTTCTCTGTTCTCATCTTCCACTTTCCTCATTCTATTCCCTCCCATTTCTCGTCTTTTTTAGTGGGATGTCTCCTCTCCACTTTCTTTACCTCCTTCCTTCACCTCTTCCACGCCACATTTCCTGTTCCAATCTCTTTATTTTCCCTCCCCGACATCTCCCCCACAACACATCTGTCACCATTCCTTTCCCTCACCACCCTCCTGACCTTGTTTCCCACTCCCCCATCCACTACTACATTCTCCCTTCCCTCTGCTCCCTTTTCCCTATGCCTCTCAGCCTCTCCCTTAGCGCCCCTGTCACTATTTCTTTCCCTTAACATAATCACCTTTGGGACTTTCACTCGTTACTCTCACTATCGCGTTACCTGAACATAATGACTCCCTATACTCCACCCTTGCCCTAGACTCCCCCTTCCTTTCCCTTCCTCATCCTTCCCCTTTATCCTCAGGGCTTGTTGGTGCTTCGGTGCGTCAAGTATTGTGTCTCGGAGTGTCTTGAGTAGCACTTCTCTTTGCTCTTCGTTCCCACCTGCTTCTGACCTTCTTGCTTCCTTCCTCTTTGTCTCCTGAAGCTTAAAATTTAGTAGGCCGATGAGAAGTGACGCAATATTTCCATACTAATGAGGCACTTTCTTCCTCCTGCTTTTTTTTCTCTCTCTTCCTTCCTCATCCTTTTCCTCCTCCTCCTGGTCCTGTTCCTATTGCTCCTTCTCCTCCTACTCATCTTTCTTGTTTTTCTTCACACCTCCTTGTTTTCATCCTTCTCCTCCTTCCCTACCTCCTCCGTAAGACTTTTCTCTACCTCTCCCTCTCTCCAGCTCTTTCTTCTCTCTCATCCTTTGCCTCCTTTTCCTCCTCCTTCTTCTCATTTTTTCTCGCACGTTCACATTCTCTCCTCCCTCCTTGGTTTCCTCCTCCTCCGTCTCTCCCTTCCTCCGTCTTTCCTTCTCCCTCATCATTTTCCTCCCCTCCAGCTCCTCATCTTTGTTTTCTTCCTCCACATGTTCACAGCCTTTGCTCCCTCCTTGTTTTCCTCCTCCTCCCACCTCTCCACTCCTCTGTCTTTCCTTTCTCTCCTCCTTCTCTCTTTCTCTCCCTCCCTTCTGCTGACCGCCGCTGGGCAAACCCTGCATACGTAATGAGCGACCAGGTGGAGAGAGAGAGAGAGAGAGAGAGAGAGAGAGAGAGAGAGAGAGAGAATGTGCGTAGCAGACAAACTTAAATTGGAATACCGAAAAAGAGGTGAGATAGGGAGCGAAGCAGACAGACAGAAGGAGATAAAAGCAATTCATACACAGAGCCGCGGAGATAAAAGAAGACTAAGATAGACAGACGCACAGACAGATGGACAGACGGACGGCCAGACGTTAGGAAAAAGCAGAAATAAAAGAACAACACTCACAAACAAATACGCGTAAGATATGATCAGAAAGTAAAGGAAGAACAATAGAAACAGGAGCAAAAGTTGTGATAATGATAGTAATAATGATGATGATGGTTAAGCTTCTCACAAATAAACAGACTAATGAGAAACACAAAAAAAATATTAACTCTATGACATAACCGGAAAACAAAAAGGAAGAAAACATTGAAACTGGAACAAATAAAAGAGAAAAAATAATTAATAAATAGATAAATGCGAGATAGAACCAGAAAGCAGAGGTAAAGAATAAGACCTAGAACGAAATAAGTAATAGTAATAATAATAATAATAACAATAATAATAATAATAATAATAATAATAATAATAATAATAATAATAATAATAATAATAATAGTAATGATAACAGACCAGTAACAAGCTTCAATTAATCCCAATATTCGTTCCTTAATCCGTTGTATCCTCTATATTTTTCATTTTTATATATGGCGAAACTTGAAATGATAATAATAGTAATAATAATGATAATGATGATGACAGCACAAACACGCATCGATTCATCCCTTTACACGTCACTTCATCCAACGTATCTTCTATTTATTTCTTTATTTTTTTTAACCGAGCGACGCGAGGGGCAAACATCATCAGACACACCTGCCGTACATACCTGCCGCCTCGTAAACACAGGTCATGATCCGGAGAACAGGCGTGAATGGAGCCAGGAATAGAGACGACATAATTATACTGTGTAAATTACAGGTAGACGTAGGTGGGCAGTAGGTGTGGGGGGTGAGGGGTGAGGGAGGTGCAGGTAGAGAGAGAGGGCCTTTGTGGTGCGTACCAGGTGAACTTTTCATTAACATTCCACAGGTATTACCGCCGGATTTCACTCATAACCCGATGGTCCAATTTCCCGGAGTCCATTGAGTGTATGTGTCTTCTCCTCCTCCTCCTCCTCCTCCTCCTCCTCCTCCTCTCTTCTTCCTCCTTCCCCCTCTCACGTTTACTCCCTACCATTGAGTGTATGTATGTATGTATATATGTATGTATGTATGACCCTATTGTCTCACCAACACCGGAGAGTAGTTCAGCATGCTCTCTAAAGACAGATCCTCTCTTTATCCACACCACACTACATTCACATAACATATACACCTTTTTCCAAAATTCAAAATTCAAAATGGCTCAATTAAGCAATGCCTCGGAGTCCCCGCCTGGGGGGACCACAAATTCCCCCAGGGAGGACTCCCCTTCTGGCTGCCGACCCGAGAGGTGTCTTGATAACTCCTCGAACCTCTTTCTTCTCAATTTCTGCAACATTCGCGGTCTTCGCTCTAATTTTCATTCTGTGGAACATCATCTCTCCTCCTCTAAACCTCACCTTCTCTTCCTTACCGAAACACAGGTTTCTGAGGCTACTGACAGCAATCTCTACTCTGTTCCCTCCTACTATCTCTATCCTAAATTTCAATCCAAAGCTGGATGTTGCGCCTACGTGCGCAACGACATCACTTGCTCTCGTGCCCACGACCTTGACTCTTCTGAATTTTCCACCATCTGGTTAAGACTTCACTGTCATTCTATTACTAAATACATCTGTGCTGTTTATCTCTCACCTAACTCTACCAACTATGTAAAATTCTTTGACTATTTGAATTCTAAAGTGGAGCACATCTTGACCACTCTCCTTCGCTGAAATCTCCATCCTAGGAGATTTCAATGTTCACCACCAGCTTTGGCTTTCATCCTCTTTCACTGACCATCCTGGTGAACAAGCCTACAACTTTGCTATCCTCAACGACCTAGAGCAGTTGGTCCAGCACCCTACACGTATTCCTGACCGTCTTGGAGATCGGCCCAACATTCTAGACCTCTTCCTTACCTCAAACCCTTCTGCTTATTCTGTCAAACTGTTCTCTCCGTTGGGCTCCTCCGATCACAATCTTATTTCTGCATCCTGTCCTATCGCTCCTGTACATCCTCTGGACCCACCGAAGAGGCGATGCTTCTGGCATTTTGCTTCAGCTCGGTGGGACGACCTGAGGATGTACTTTTCCGATTTCCCGTGGAATGATTATTGCTTCCAGGATAGAGACCCCTCTATGTGTGCTCAGCGCATCACAGAGGTGATTGTCTCTGGAATGGAGGCATACATTCTCGTTCTTTTCTCTACTCCTCAAGTTAAAAGCCTTGGTTTAATCACGCTTGTTCTCGTGCTGTCAATGATAGAGAGGTAGCTCACAAAAGATACCAGAGCCTTCAAACTAATGCTAATTATGAACTTTACATTTCTGCCCGAAATCGTGCCAAATCTATTCTCCGACTAACCAAAAATTCTTTCATTAATAGAAAATGTCAAAACCTTGCTTTCTCTAACTCTTCCTGTGACTTCTGGCATCTAGCCAAAACATCTCCTCCAACTTCACTTCTTCATCTTTCCTCCACTCTCAGTCCTGACGGCAACACTGCTGTCTCATCTATCTCTAAGGCTGAACTCTTCTCTCAAACTTTTTCTAAAACTCCACTCTGGACGATTCTGGGCATATTCCTCCTACTCATCCCCCTCTGACTCCTTTATGCCTGTTATAAAGATTCTTCAAAATGATGTTTTCTATGCCCTCTCTTGCCTAAATCCTCAGAAGGCTTATGGACCTGATGTAGTGCCTCCTATTGTCCTTAAACACTGTGCATCCGTGCTGTCACCCTGCCTGGTCAAACTCTTTCGCCTCTGCCTGTCAACATCTACCTTTCCTTCTTGCTGGAAGTATGCCTTCACACAGCCTGTACCTAAGAAGGGTGACCGCTCCAATCCCTCAAACTACCGTCCTATTGCTTTACTTTCTTGTCTATCTAAAGCTTTTGAATCAATCCTTAACCGTAAGATTCAAAAGCACCTTTCCACTTCTGACCTTCTATCTGATCGCCAGTATGGGTTCCGCAAGTGGCGTTCTACTGGTGATCTCCTAGCCTTCTTAACTGACTCTTGGTCATCCTCTTAGCCGTTTCGGTGAAACTTTTGCTATTGCGCTGGACATATCAAAGCTTTTGATAGGGTCTGGCACAAATCTTTGCTTTCTAAACTACCCTCCTACGGTTTCTATCCTTCTCTCTGTACCTTTATCTCCAGTTTCCTTTCTGACCGTTCTATTTCTGCCGTGGTAGACGGTCACTGTTCTTACCCTAAATCTATTAACAGTGGTGTCCCACAGGGTTCTGTCCTATCTCCCACTCTTTTTCTGTTGTTCATTGATGATCTTCTTTCCAAAACGAACTGTCCTATCCATTCCTACGCCGATGATTCCACTCTGCATTATTCAACTTCTTTTAATAGAAGACCCACCCTTCAGGAACTTAACGATTCAAGGCTGGAGGCTGCAGAACGCTTAGCCTCAGACCTTACTATTATTTCCGATTGGGGCAAGAAGAACCTGGTGTCCTTCAACGCCTCAAAAACAGTTTCTCCACCTATCCACTCGACACAATCTTCCAAACAACTATCCCCTATTCTTTGACAACACCCAGCTATCACCTTCCTCAACACTAAACATCCTAGGTCTATCCTTAACTCAAAATCTCAACTGGAAACTTCATATCTCATCTCTTACTAAATCAGCTTCCTCGAGGCTGGGCGTTCTGTACCGTCTCCGCCAGTTCTTCTCCCCTGCACAGTTGCTGTCCATATACAGGGGCCTTGTCCGCCCTCGTATGGAGTATGCATCTCATGTGTGGGGGGGATCCACTCACACAGCTCTTCTGGACAGAGTGGAGGCAAAGGCTCTTCGTCTCATCAGCTCTCCTCCTCATACTGATAGTCTTCTACCTCTTAAATTCCGCCGCAATGTTGCCTCTTTCTATCTTCTATCGATATTGCCACGCGGACTGATCTTTTGAACTTGCTAACTGCATGCCTCCCCCTCCCGGCCCCTGCTGCACTCGACTTTCTACTCATGCTCATCCCTATACTGTCCAAACCCCTTATGCAAGAGTTAACCAGCATCTTCACTCTTTCATCCCTCACGCTGGTAAACTCTGGAACAATCTTCCTTCATCTGTATTTCCTCCTGCCTACGACTTAAACTCTTTCAAGAGGAGGGTATCAGGACACCTCTCCTCCCGAAACTGACTTATCTTTCGGCCACCTCTTTGGATTCTTTTTAGGAGCAGCGAGTAGCGGGCTTTTTTTTTTATTAATGTTTACTTTTTTGTGCCCTTGAGCTGTCTCCTTTGCTGTAAAAAAAAAAAAAAATGTGTCTCCTCCTCCTCCTCCTCGTCCTCATCCTCATCCCTTCATCCCCTCCTCCTCGTCATATCTCCCCTCTCCCCCCCGCCTCACTCACACTCCCTTCCCCCTTAACTCCCCACCCAGACACACTTACCTCCATCCCCTACCTCCCCCATCCCCCTCTTGCAACACCCCCACCCATACAAACACTCATACATACTTAACTTTCCCACCCTCTCCCCCTTCCCCTTATGCCCTTACCCACTCCCACACGCACACACCTCCCCCCCTCACCTCACCCCCCCACTCATTATTGAAGTGTCCCTCTGGTATCATCATCGAAGAGTAAGAGTATGAACTGAGGCGATTGACTTGATTATGTTTTTCATTTTGCTCTCTCCCTCTCCTCATCCCTTTCCCTCCCCACTTCACTCCTCTCACCCCATTGCCCTTCTCACCCCTCCACACCCATCCACACACGCACGTACACATACACATTCTGATATTGGAGGTGTCCCGTCATATCATTGTGAATAACAGTTAAGAATCTAGTGTTTTTTCCCTCTCTCTCTTTCCCTCCCTTCCTCTCTCTTTCCCGTCATGTCGTGGAGTCCGCCGCCCTTTGCCACCTCATCAGCGCGAGGCGGTAGGATTTGGGGCTTTACCAACACAACACCGGCGGCCTCGGCGGAGTGGACTAGCGAGGACAATGGCACTTGAGAACGACAGGCTGATGGGGGCGATGGTTTGCCGGAATAACACACACACGCGCGCTGGTGCTTTGCGAGAATATGATGTACACATTCATTTTGTTACCACGGTGCAGGGAGCGGCTTGAAGGGCAGATAAAAAAATAATCCACAATACAAAAAACAGGCAGAAAAGTATCACATGTTGCTCCGTGGCCTGCGAAATATGTATAATACTTTTGGTTATAAGAGAAAAGAGGGTAACTTATACGCACTCATTTGTTTTTACTGTACAGGAAGGGGCGAAAATTACAACATAGAACGCAATACAAAAAATAGAAAATGATCAAGTTGCTTGGTGGCCCGTGGAATATACATAATACTTGTGTTGTAGTAATAAAAAGAAAACAAGCCACACACCTTTAATTTCGTTTTTATAGCACCGGAGGCAGCTTAAGGAAAAAAAAAAAAAAACAGCGAAAGTGAAATACAAAAAAAAAAAAAAATATCACACGCTGCTTGGTGTCCTGTAAAAAATATAATATGTATTCTTTTGTTGGTATAATAGTACAAAGTAATGTTTTTGTCCTCATAACGCATACGATGATGGCTTAGAATTATAACATATTAAAACGATAACGCTTTACTAAAATAACACACGAGGATAGTTTAGCGGCCATATTCCCTAAACATTCCGGCGCCCAAGCACTCACATTTGACGAGGCTTTGGTGGGAGTTGTGGGCACTCTTATGGGCAATTTTATGTTGTCTGACAAAGCAACTGTATGGTTAAAGTGAAATAAAACACTCATGAGAACCCGATGACTCTCCTTTTTTGGTTTTTGTAAATTGAATAAGAACCCGATGACTCTCCTTTAAGGCCTTTGGGAATTGAATGAGAACCCGATGACTCTCCTTTAAGGCCTTTGGGAATTGAATGAGAACCCGATGACTCTCCTTTAAGGCCTTTGGGAATTGAATGAGAACCCGATGACTCTCCTTTAAGGCCTTTGGGAATTGAATGAGAACCCGATGACTCTCCTTTAAGGCCTTTGGGAATTGAATGAGAACCCGATGACTCTCCTTTAAGGCCTTTGGGAATTGAATGAGAACCCGATGACCCTCCTTTTTTGGTTTTTGTAAATTAAATAAGAACCCGATGACTCTCCTTTAAGGCCTTTGGGAATTGAATGAGAACCCGATGACTCTCCTTTAAGGCCTTTGGGAATTGAATGAGAACCCGATGACTCTCCTTTTTTGTTTTTTGTAAATTAAATAAGAACCCGATGACTCTCCTTTAAGGCCTTTGGGAATTGAATGAGAACCCGATGACCCTCCTTTTTTGGTTTTTGTAAATTAAATAAGAACCCGATGACTCTCCTTTAAGGCCTTTGGAAATTGAATGAGAACCCGATGACTCTCCTTTTTTGTTTTTTGTAAATTAAATAAGAACCCGATGACTCTCCTTTTTTGGTTTTTGTAAATTAAATAAGAACCCGATGACTCTCCTTTTTTGGTTTTTGTAAATTAAATAAGAACCCGATGACTCTCCTTTAAGGCCTTTGGGAATTGAATGAGAACCCGATGACTCTCCTTTAAGGCCTTTGGGAATTGAATGAGAACCCGATGACTTTCCTTTAAGGCCTTTGGGAATTGAATGAGAACCCGATGACTCTCCTTTAAGGCCTTTGGGAATTGAATGAGAACCCGATGACTCTCCTTTAAGGCCTTTGGGAATTGAATGAGAACCCGATGACTTTCCTTTAAGGCCTTTGGGAATTGAATGAGAACCCGATGACTTTCCTTTAAGGCCTTTGGGAATTGAATGAGAACCCGATGACTTTCCTTTAAGGCCTTTGGGAATTGAATGAGAACCCGATGACTTTCCTTTAAGGCCTTTGGGAATTGAAAGAGAACCCGATGACTCTCCTTTAAGTCCTTTGGGAATTGAATGAGAACCCGATGACTCTCCTTTTTTGGTTTTTGTAAATTAAATAAGAACCCGATGACTCTCCTTTTAGGCCTTTGGAAATTGATGATGTGAGAGGAAGCACCTGAGAATACCGACCTTCGTTGTACTAATTTCAGGTGTAAGTAGACAGTTTGTGATAGGAATATAGGGAGTCTGAAACCGCCAACACCGCCATGACGACCAACAACAACAATAACAACGACATAACCACAATTAAATAGAAAACGTGATGCAAATAGAACTCTTAGACACCCATTCCTGAAGGGCAAGGAAAGGGACGGGAAGGGAAGGAAATGACGGGAAAGAAAGGGAAGGGAAGGGCAAGGAAAGGGACGGGTAGGGAAGGAAATGACGGGAAAGAAAGGGAAGGGAAGGGCAAGGAAAGGGACGGGTAGGGAAGGAAATGACGGGAAGGGAAGGAAATGACAGGGAAAGAAAGGAAGGGCAAGGAAAAGGGACGGGTAGGGAAGGAAATGACAGGAAAGAAAGGAAGGAAGCAAGGAAAGGAAAGGGACGGTAGGGAAGGAAATGACGGAAAGAAAGGAAAGGGAAGGGCAAGGAAAGGGCCGGGAAGGGAAGGAAATAACAGGAAAGAAAGGGTTAAGCGTTCACAAATTCGCAGACGCAATATAAACTCGGCGCACAGGTAACGGAGCAATTAGGGCACCGATTCACCTGTCATAGCCAATGTGTAATCAGGTGAGACGATCTTTCACTTTTTATCTACCTGTGAGGAGCTTACGAGAGAAGCTTTGAGGAGGATTATGGAAATTTTTACCTCTCTCTCTCTCTCTCTCTCTCTCTCTCTCTCTCTCTCTCTCTCTCTCTCTCTCTCTCTCTCTCTCTCTCTCTCTCTCTCTCTCTCTCTCTCTCTCTCTCTCTCTCTCTCTCTCTCTCTCTCTCTCACATAAGAATGGTCTGCTCCTGAAAAATGATGGTAGTGTTATGTCGTTTTAATGGTTTGCTCGTGTGATTCCCCCATTACTTGTCCATTACGAGAGAGATGTGTAATAACATGGAACGAGCTTGAGTGACAGGCATGGGAGGAGGAGGAGGAGGAGGGCTCTGACAACATCCCTGAAGACGGACAGGAGAGGACTAGGCCGAGAGAGAGAGAGAGAGAGAGAGAGATACGTGGTGGTGGTCGTCAGGAAAGACTTAACGGTAGAATGTGACAGTTGGAGTATTCAGAGGCTGGAGGAGGAGGAGAAGGAGGAGGAGGATGAAGAAGTATTTTGGAATAGAAGATGGAAGAAGAGGAAGAAGAGGGGAAAATGGTGTAGCATGGAAGAAGAGGAGGAGGAGGAGAAGGAGGAGAAGAAGGAGGAGGAGGAGGTATTCTGATACGAAGGAAGAGAAGGAATAGAATATGGAAGAATAGGAAGAATTGGATCAAGAGGAGAAAATGGTGTGGCATGGAGGAGGAGAAGGAGGAGGAGGAGGCAGCGGAGGAGGAGAAGGACAAAGGGCCGTAAGTGAGCTTGAACGGGCTTTGAATAGTGGCCGCGGCCCTTGGGATTCGAACTAGTGGTCTCGGGTAACGAAGACGCCCGCCTCCACCACCCAGCCACACCTACACCCCCTCACCTCCCTCACCTGCTCTCCTTTCACTGGCCAGGCTGCGCTTCACATCCTCACCCATCTGTCCTTCGCCTTTATCCATCCACTCCTTCCTTCACCCATTTCCTCAACCTCTTGCTCCTTGCTGCCTTCCTTCATCCATTATTTTGAGTTTTTTTGTTTATTTATTTTTTTCCTTCATTATTTTCAGTGTCTTGTCTATTGCTTTCCTTCATCATCCACTTTTTCCTTCATCCATATCCTCAGTTTTTTGTTCCTTGTCATCCTTCTTTATTCACTTTATCTCTCATCCACTTATTCAGTTTCTTGTCTATTGCTTTCCTTCTTCATCCACTTTTTCCTTCATCCATATCGTCAGTTTCTTGTTCCTTGTCTTCCTCCTTCATTCGCTTTATCTTTCATCCACTTATTCAGTTTCTCTCTTGATCCTTTCTTCCTGCATCCAATTTTTCTTTCACCTGTTCAATCATCATCTTATTCTTTCATCCAGTGTTTTTTCATCCGCTTTTTTTCTTTCATTTCTTCAGTTTTTTCTTCAATCCTTTTTTTACTAATCCGTTTCTTCAGTTATTTTTTCAGCATCATATTTAATCTTTTTTTTTTCCTTAACCCAATTCTTCAGTCTCTTCTTCAATACCTTTCTTCTTCATCAGTTTCTTCTTCGTCTGTTTCCTTAGCTTTTTATTTACTGTTCCTCCTTCACCACCTTTCTTTCCCTGTTTCCTCCTTCTCCCATCTTCTTTACCTGTTTTCTCCTTTTTCTTCTTTACCTGTTTTCTCCTGTTTCTTCTTTACCTGTTTTCTCCTTTCCATATCCTCGTACACATATTTATCCTTCCTTCTCTTCTCCTTTGCTTCTTTACTTGTTTCTTCCTACATCCACATCCTCGTACACATATTTATCATCATTTTTCTTAACCCACAGATTAGAAAATGTGAACTAAATGCAGACGTGAAAATCTTGCAAGAATTTTAACGTCACTTCCTGATTCGACTCAAAAATATTCCTCACAAGATCATTTTTGCCACCAGGATTTTTTTTTCGAGGGCTCAGAATTAATTTCCTTCTTAGATTTCCCACGAGGAGGATGTTAATAGACGCGTGCCTGTGTGTGCGTGCGTGTGAGGGGGAGGGGGGGATAGGGGGAAGGGTGTGTGTGTGTGCGTGGGTGCGTGCGTGACTTGTGTGTTCGTTTGGGGGTGGGTGTGAATGGGGTGAATGTGGGTAGGGGAAGGAGAGGGTGGGGGAGGGGGAGGGGGTCTGTGTTTGTGTGTGTGTGTGTGTGTGTGTGTGTGTGTGTGTGTGTGTGTGTGTGTGTGTGTGTGTGTGTGTGTTTATAATGGTTGGTAAATGCACATATATTAGATTTTTTTTTCGTCTGCCTTTCTCTTATTTTTCGGTGGTTACTCTCTCTCTCTCTCTCTCTCTCTCTCTCTCTCTCTCTCTCTCTCTCTCTCTCTCTCTCTCTCTCTCTCTCTCTCTCTCTCTCTCTCTCTCTCTCTCTCTCTCTCTCTCTCTCTCTCTCTCTCTCTCTCTCTCCCCCCCCCCAAGGTGACCTAAAATGAGGGCAGTGATGGCATTCCAATAATGACGTCGGGAATTATTTCTGCCCATAACTGTCCAAAGAAATATCTCTCACGGTTATGGCCGCCGCGGTGCTATTGGCGACAGTGATAACGGTGAATATTTTCCACCGATATCAGGGTCTGGGGTGCCCGTTCGTGTGTGTGTGTGTGTGTGTGTGTGTGTGTGTGTGTGTGTGTGTGTGTGTGTGTCTCATTATTCACGCACCATTGCTTATTATGTGAACAAAACGAAAATTCATCTCTTGCTATTTTTTTTATTTCGTCAGGTTGTTTTAATTATCATCTAAACTCACTGCACTAAAATCACTACATATTTTCTTCCCCTCATCTCCCCTTCCCTCATCATTTTTGTGAACGAAACTAAAGATCACCGTTTTCTTTTCTTTTTTTTAATCTCATCAGGTTGTTTTAATTACCCTCTAAACGCACTGCACTAATATCACTGCTCATCCTCTCTTCCCTCATCAGCATCCCTCATCTCCCTCTCGTCTCTCTCTCCCTTCTCCCATCTTATCAATTCCAAGTAGAGAATGAGGTTCCGGCCTGACTAATTTAACGAATTCATTTTTCCTGACAAATGATCTCGTAACGTCGCATGAATATGGTTGTAATTTCTCCTCATCTCCTTTGCTTCCGCGGCTCGAGTGTACCTGTGAGAGGGCGGGTAATGGGGTTGACCTTTTCCTCTCCTCTGTGTTCTCTCTCTCTCTCTCTCTCTCTCTCTCTCTCTCTCTCTCTCTCTCTCTCTCTCTCTCTCTCTCTCTCTCTCTCTCTCTCTCTCTCTCTCTCTCTCTCTCTCTCTCTCTCTCTCTCTCTCTCTCTCTCTCTCTCTCTCTCTCTCTCTCTCTCTCTCTCTCTCTCTCTCTCTCTTTGTCCCAGGGGTTGGTTTTTCTTCCTCTGATATGCTCTTTTTCTTCCTCACTCCAATCTCCTTTTCTATGTTTTGTCTGTGTTACTCTCATCTCTATTTTTGTCTTTGTCTGTGGGAGGTGAAGGAAGGACTATGCTGGGTTTTGTCTTTCTTTCTTTGTCCCTCTAGTTTTTGTCTTTCTCCCTCTGCTGTGCTATTTTCCTTCTTTCTTCTTACGTCTTTGTGTCTTGTCTGTCATTCTCTAGTTATGCTCCAATGTCTTATTCTCCCTCTGCTATACCTTTTTTCTCTTTTCTCTTTTTTATGTCTTGTCTCTGTTTCATTCTCTTCGTTTGCTCCGGTTACATTTGTTTCCCTTTTCGTTTGTTTTTCTCCCCTTACTATGTTTATCTCCTTCTTTTTCCCCTTCTATTGGCTGTACGAGTCACCTTATCTGTTTGGGAGGTGTGGCAGCCGTGCGTAGCCTCTGTATGGGTGGGTGTTTGCTTTTTTTGTGGAGCTGTGATTTGTGGTCGTCCTTCAGAAGCGTATAGTTGTGTGTGTGTTTGTGACCCAGTTCTGCGTGTCACTTAGGTCTGTCTCGGAGGTGAGGTTGCCATGTGTAGCCTCTGCGTTGATGAGTTTTACTTTTTTTGTGGTGCTGCATTCGTGGGCGTCCCTCGGAGATGTTAAAACGGCTTGTCGGCTTGTTTTTGTGCAGTGCCTCCGGGAAAGGGCGCGGCGCTCCCCCGAGGACTCTTTGATTGTGGAATATTGTTCGGGGCTTTGCGGAGCGTCCTGGAGGGTTAGGCTGCCACACAATGGTCCGTGTTGACTTCCTGAGCGATTGTTTCACCCGGAATACCATTTTTTAAGTTTGAAGGAGGCAGCCGAAGGTGAGAAAGGAAACAAAAAGGGCCCGATGGCTGTTAGTGGATGGCTCCTGGCGAAGGGTTTGTTTTGTGTTGTTGTTGTTGTTCCTTGAGGTTTCTAAAAGGTTGTGCTGCATTTTCAATTTTCTTTCCTCTGTGTTAAAACAAAAGACCGTTGGCTATTATTGCATTATTCGTAGTGAAAGATTGTTTTAATTTTGTTCCTTAAGGTCTCCAAGGGAAGTGTTTCATTATAGATTTCCTTTTTTAGTGGTAAAACAAAATCTTGGTGGTTCTTCGTTGAGTATTAACTATGAAGGATTGATATTTGTTGATAAAGATCTCTGAGGGATTTTATTTCCTTACGCTCCCTCACGCTGGTAAACTCTATCTTCATCTGTATTTCCTCCTGCCTACGACTTGAACTCTTTCAAGAGGAGGGTATCAGGACACCTCTCCTCCCGAAATTTGACCCCTCTTTCGGCCACCTCTTTGGATTCTTTTTAGGAGCAGCGAGTAGCGGGCTTTTTTTTAGTTATTGTTTCCTTTTTTTGTGTGCCTTTGAGCTGTCTCCTTTGTTGTAAAAAAAAAAATAGTGGAGAAGAACGAGGGGAAGAGAGATCAGGTGGAGAGGTGAAATTTAAGGGGACACAAGGGAGTTGGGCTTAGAGGAGGAGGACACAGAAGACAGAAGCTACTGGCCACAACATATAAGAGCGGCCTACCTCATAAGGGAACGCGAAGAAGAATTTCCTTATCTAAGTTTCCCCTTTGGCGTTTTGAGCGAGTCTCCACTAACAAGCCATTCAGGACATAGTGAGCCTGGTCTTGGGGGGGGGCGGGGGGGCAGTATAATTGCGCCGCATTGTTAAGTCATCAGGAGCTCCCACAGTTAATGTCGCGCTGTGGTATTTCCGTATTTAATTTTCCCTTTGGTGTTTTGAGCGGCTGTATCCTCTGGCAAGCCTTTATGACCTCTTAGTAAGCCTCGTCTTGGGGGGACAGGTACTTGTGGGCATTGTTAAGTTTCCAGGAGCTTTGGTGTTAATTCCCCTCCTAACTAATGCTTCACTGTGGTATTTAAGGCGATTATTCCCCCATTATCGCATATTAGTACACTGTTGTTAGGGAATTATTACTCTGAGCGCCCTGAGACCACCTGGGGCTGAAGTTTCCTCGTTATATTCCACTTGGGCAATTGTTCCCCCTGGCGCAGACTCCCCCTCTCTCTACGGGTGTGTGGTTCGCAGTCAAGACGTTCGACTGTACCTGAAATTAACAGTGGGGTGTGCAGGTAAATATTCTCGCTGTGACTCCCGCTCCATCCATCTCTGTCTCTTTCTATCTATCCTACTCTTACCGGTTTTCAGTTTTTCAGTTCCTCTTTTCTCATTATCTTATCCTAAAAGACTCTTCCAATCCTTGCCTTACCTAACCTAACCTAGCCATCGCATTAGCTTACAACAAATGACTTTTACCAATCTTACCTTACCTTACCTAACAACCTAACCTGCCTCTTTGTCTCTTCCCAATCATTACCTTACTTAACCTAACATAACCTTTTCATTATCTAACCATATGTGGCTCCTACCAATCCTTACCTAACCTAACCTAACCTTGCCATCGCATTAGCTTACAACAAATTACTTTTACCAATCTTACCTTACCTTACCTAACAACCTAACCTGCCTCTTTGCTTCTTCTCAATCATTACCTTACTTAACCTAACATAACCTTTTCATTACCTAACCATACACGACTCCTACCAATCCTTACCTAACCTAACCTAACCTTGCCATTGCATTAGCTTACAACAAATGACTTTTACCAATCTTACCTTACCTTACCTAACAACCTAAGCTGCCTCTTTGCCTCTTCCCAATCATTACCTTACTTAACCTAACATAACCTTTTCATTATCTAACCATACACGACTCCTACCAATCCTTACCTAACCTAACCTAACCTAGCCATCGCATTAGCTTACAACAAATTACTTTTACCAATCTTTACCTAAACCTAACAACCTAACCTACCTCTTTGTCTCTTCTCAATCCTTACCTTACTTAACCTAACATAACCTTTTCATTATCTAACCATATATGACTCCTACCAATCCTTACCTAACCTAACCTAACCTTACCCCGTTCAGAAGTGGGCGCCACGTACCAGTAGACAGGGACCCCCCCCCCCACCCTCTGGGCAGACCATTAAACCCTATTACCGCCCTATTTGTGGTGGGTTGGGACAGGCCGCAGTGCTCTGACCTGTGTTGCTTTAATGACATTAGGCCACCGCCCCCCGACAGCCTCCCGACATCCCCCCCGACCGCCGCTAACCATTGCCTGTTTGTTAATTATTCCGGACGTAAGCTCTTGTCGGTCTGGCTTTGTATGACCGCAATCATCTTACCGTGCCTCCCGCCTGGCTGCTTTCCATGAATTATTAACATATTGCCTAATCGATTCCGGCAAACCTTCATTTCGCCTTTGCCGGGAAACATGTATATTGATGAGCGCCGCGCACGTCCCTTCTCTGAACCGAACAATGCAGCGCTTAATTTTCCAGCTCGAGCCAAACCTGCTGCCTGCTTTTTACCTGCTGACGATGAGGAATGACTCGCAAACGCAGCACTAGCGGAGAAGTAATTACAATGCTCTCTTCCAAACGGTAAAACACATCGGCCATTCTCTCTTTCCCTCGGCGCCGTCCTGTTGTGTAATATCGAAGAGGATTGTGGGAAGAGGCTTGGATTAAAGAGCGAATGATGAGGCGATGCTGTTAAACGAAAGACTTGGATTATCCGTTTTTTGTTAAGGAAGGAAGGATATCTCTCTTGTCTTTTGTCTTTGCCTGTCTAACGCTGTCTCTTTGTCTCTATCTGTCCAACTTTGTCTTTACTTTGTCTCTCTGTCTGCCCAAGTCTGTCTCTATGTGTCTCTGTCCAGTTCTGTTTTAAGTCTCTGTCTACCGAACTGTCTCTATATATCTGTCAAACTCTGTCTTTGTCTCTGTCCAACTCTGTCTATCTGTCTTTCTTTGTCCAACTCTTACGGTGGTTCAGTTTTCAGTTCCGCTTGTCTCATTATCTTAACTTCTTTTTCATCTTCGTCTTTTTTTTCTGTCTGTGGCCGTGTCTTCATATCGATTTGCTTCACGGTCTCGCAGCTTTAATGTTCTTTTTACACCTTTCTCTGTTTTCTTCACTTCTTTCTTTTGGTCTTTCTTGCTTACGTCCTCCTCCTCCTTCTTGTCTTCTTTGTCTTCATTCATTTATGCTTTAACGCCGATCTCATCAGCTACATTCCTTCTTTTGTTCCTCCCCTTCCTTATGCTCTGTCCCCTTGTTGTATTCCTTCTCTTCATCCTCTCCTTCCTCTTCCATTTCCTCTTCCTCCTCCTCCTCCTCCACTAGCGCCAGCTCCTCCATCACCAGCTGTCCATCTCGCTGTCTGTTACTTGTGTCCTGTTGCTATTTTCATCATGTTCTACCCTCTTCTTATGACCATTCTCTTCCTCCTCCTCTTTCCTATTTAATTTCCTTTTCATCTTCTATCACCAGTTCTTTCCTAGCCAGTCATCCATCTTGCAGTACGTTACCTGGGCTGTCTGTTACCTGTAGCCTCCTGTTGCTGTTTTCATGTTCTTATCTTTTTCCTCGTCCTTTTCCACCGTCACTACCACCAGCTCTTTCCTCTCCAGTTGTCCATCTCGCTGTCTGTTACAAGTTCTCTCTTATTTTTTATTTTGCTCATGTTTTTATCTCTTCTCTTCTTCCTATTCTTCCTCGTCCTGTTCCATTTTCTCTTCTTGTCCCATCCTTGTTCACGTCCTCCTCCTCCTTCTTGTCTTCATCTTCATTCAATTATGCTTTGTCGTCGATCTCATTCTGTATATTCCTTCTTTTCTTCCTCCCCATCTTCATGTTCTATTTTCCTTATGTGTTTATCCCTCCTCTTCTTTCTATTCTTCCTCGTCCTGTTCCACTTCCTCTTCTTGTCTCACCAGTTCGTCCGTTAGCAGTTATCCATCTCGCTGTTGTCACCTGAGGCCTCTCGTTGCTGTCCTCCTCATGTTCTTTCCTCTCTTTATAACACTTCCTCGGTTTTCTTTTGCTTTTCCATTTGCTCGTCTTGCTCCACTAGTTCTTCCCTCGCCAGTTGACCATCCCGCTGTCCGTTACCAATGCCCTCTCACTTCCGTTTTCCTCATGTTCTATCGCCTTTCTCTTCGTCCTCTTCCTGTTTCATTTCCGTTTCCTCTTCCCTCTTCCTTCGCCAGGTGTCCATCTCGCTGTCCGTTACCAGTGTCCTCTCGTTTCGGTTTGCCTCATGTCCAATCGCCTTTCTCTTCGTCCTCTTCCTGTTTCGTTTCCGTTTCCTCTTCCCTCGCCAGGTGTCCATCTCGCTGTCCGTTACCGTGGCCTCTCGTTTCGGTTTGCCTCATGTCCTATCGCCTTTCTCTTCGTCCTCTTCCTGTTTCGTTTCCGTTTCCTCTTCCCTCTTCCTTCGCCAGGTGTCCATCTCGCTGTCCGTTACCAATGTCCTCTCGTTTCGGTTTGCCTCATGTCCTATCGCCTTTCTCTTCGTCCTCTTCCTGTTTCGTTTCCGTTTCCTCTTCCCTCGCCAGGTGTCCATCTCGCTGTCCGTTACCGTGGCCTCTCGTTTCGGTTTGCCTCATGTCCTATCGCCCTTCTCTTCGTCCTCTTCCTGTTTCGTTTCCGTTTCCTCTTCCCTCGCCAGGTGTCCATCTCGCTGTCCGTTACCGTGGCCTCCCGCTGCTTGGTATTCATGCAGGACGGTTCAGTTTTCGCGTTTGGTAAATTGGGCGACGTAGATCGAGTGTGTAGCAATATGTATCTGTTGGGCGGCGAGCAGCTGAGGGCGAGGCAGGCGAGGCGAGGCAGGCGAGGCTCTTCTTCTTCCTTCGAGCTCCCGCGATCATAAAAAAAGTAGATTGGCTCTGAAATGGACGCCAGAATGTATTGATACGTGTGCTGCTTGCGAATAGAACCGAATCCTCGTGTATATGTTTAGTGTCCTCGAAGCCTTGTCTCTCTGTCTTTTTTGTCTCCTCTCAAAGACTCCTGTTAGTGGGATTATGCCGCTGAGTAAGGAATTATATTGCGATGTTGGTATTTTTGTTTTTGTTTCTCGTGATAGTTCTGTGAGTCGTTCAGTTAATAGTGTTGATTGTGTTCATATTTTTTTGTTGTTGTTTGTTTGTTTTCCTTCGCCGTTAAAAAATCATGTACCGATGGATATTGCTTTTAAACGTTTGCGTATTACATAAAGTGTTCGTAGCTTCGGTTTTAATATGTATTCGAATTCTGGTCCTGCTTTTAGGTTAATGGCATTCATGACTTTTACGCGTATCCCTCAGAGAGCTTTTCAAACGATCTCATGGCGGAGGGAAATGACTTCGAAATAGTTAACGTTATTGTAGTGTTACGCTTGTGTCCGCTTTTTTTGTGCGTGTGTTTGAGTTAGCAGCGGCGGGTCAGGTCGGGCACATCTCAGGCCGGGGCGGGGAAAGTGAAGCGGGTCAGGTCACGATGAATTCTCGAGATAAAAGGTCAAAAGGTGGAACGATGCGCTGCTGGGAAGGATTGCTTGGCGCTTCCCTGGCCGATGCTGCGTCCGGTACTGTTGTTTTGGGGGCTGATATGATGAGTTTGACACACACACACACACACACACACACACACACACACACACACACATCTTAGTCTCAAAACTGAAAAACAAAAAAAGAAGGAATAAGAAGATAAAAAAAACTTGAATCCTACATGTTACTATGATATTTCGTAACGTAGATTTCCGGATTTCATTTCCTGTTGTGTTTGTTTGTTTTATGTACTAACTGTTTATTTTTTTTATTTTTTCATTTTTTACAAGAAGAAAGGCAGGTCAAGGGCAAAAAAAAAACCAGCAACAACAAAAAAAAGGGAATAGGAGACGTCTTATATTATTTTTGTTCTACGCATGGTTACTGTAATGAGAGAGAGAGAGAGAGAGAGAGAGAGAGAGAGAGAGAGAGAGAGATATTAAACACCTTTTTCATATCTTTCGTCTGTTCACCTTCTGCTTATCACACATCACTCCTCCTGCGTTTCTCTTTTTTTTTCTCGCCTGCGGATAATTATTGGCGGGAAGAAAATATCCGGTCATTAATCAGAGAGTTTTCCGATACCGATGAAAGTAATTACGGAGACGATACCCACGGAGTAGGCGTAAATCTGACCGGGTCTTGAACGGAGGAGGAGGAGGAGGAGAAGGAGAATTAGAAAGTGAAGATGAAGAAGGTGAATGTGAAGTTGAAGGTGAAGGAAAAGGAGGAGGAGGAAGAGGAGAAGAAGAAAAAGAAGAAGCAGAGGACGAGAAGACGAGAGAAGCGGAAGCGAGAACCGGAAGAGGGAAGCGGAAGAGAGAAGCGGAAGAGGGAACAGGAAGAGGGAAGAGGAAGAGGGAAGCGGAAGAGGGAAGCGGAAGAGAGAAGCGGAAGAGGGAACAGGAAGAGAGAAGAGGAAGAGGGAAGCGGAAGAGGGAAGTGAAAGAGGGGTGTGGAAGAGGGAAGAGGAAGAGGGAAAAGGAAGAGGGAAGAGGAGGAGGAGAAAGAGGAAGAGGGAAGAGAGAAGCGTAAGTGGAAGTGAAAGTGAAAGAAAACTGACCAAGAGTGAGAAAGAAAAACAAACAAACAAAAACAAACAGAAAGATGAAGAGGAAGAGGAGGACGAGAAGTTAAGGAAGGAAAAAGATCGAGAACAAGAACTAAAACAAGAACACCAACAACAACAACAACAATATCAAACAGAAGAAGAGAAAGTGGAAAGAGAGAATAATAAAAGCTGAGAAAAGAGAAGGAAAAAAAGAAGATAAGAAAAGAGATCAAAGAAAAAAATAAGAAAAAAGAGATGAACGAGGAGGAGGAGGAGAAGGGAAGCAGGAAGGAGAAGTAGACGAAGGAGAGAGAGAAACGCCAACCTAACCCTGGCAGTTGTCGAGGAAGGACCAAAATGTGCAGGATCCGATTCCCTTGGAGGTGAAAACTAACACCACTAGAACACTCCATCCTCCTCCCTCCGCCTCTCTGTCACCTCTCTCCCCCCCCCCTCCCCCGCCGATCCCATCCCACGGTTTGCTCGGTTAATTATTTGTTTCATTCAGTCGGATAATTCTTTCCTACTCGGTGAACACACTCGTCACACTCGCTCTAGCAATGCTTTTATACGTGGAAGCACTAAAGCAATCCATTAGTGCCATTTTATCAATTATCGTATTTACTCCACTGCGCTCATCATTAATTACAACAACAACGTCAGATAATGAGCGCAGGAATCCACTATCAGCTCTCAGGCGTTGTTGATGTAGTTTTTCTTGGGATTTTTTTCACGCTAGACTTTTCCGAGTTAATTCAGACAGGCAAAAGATGAGCTCAAAATTCCAGTATCAGCTATCAGGTCCTTCTCTCTCTCTCTCTCTCTCTCTCTCTCTCTCTCTCTCTCTCTCTCTCTCTCTCTCTCTCTCTCTCTCTCTCTCTCTCCCTCTCTCTCTCTCTCTCTCTCTCTCTCTCTCTCTCTCTCTCTCTCTCTCTCTCTCTCTCTCTCTCTCTCTCTCTCTCTCTCTCTCTCTCTCTCTCTCTCTCTCTCTCTCTCTCTCTCTCAAGCGTTGTTTTAAGGAATTACTTTGTATTTTTTTCACTCTCAAAATTAATCAAAAATGTCGAATTATAAGCTCAAGATTCTAGTAGCAACTCTCTCGTGTTTTCTTCCTCAAAGGTTATTTTTATCACTTTATTTAATTTTTTTCATTTCTCACTTACTGGTTCCTTTTATGTGGGTTTTGGAGGTGTCTGAAAAAGCAATACGGTATCATTTATCCAGTGGCTCTTTTCTTGCATGCTTGACTCTATCCCGGGACGCCACGTGGTTGAAATCACAGTTGAAATTAGTGTCAATGGATTGTGTGTGGCTTTTACTTGGCATCTCTATTATAGTTGAAAACGATTGAATTCTTTCGCTGAACCCAATTTCTGTACGAGGCGTCTGTTTAGTTAACCCGGTAGCAGCGACGGGACAAATTTGTGGCTTTACCGTGTACCAGCGACGGGCCAAATTTTTGTCATGATATAAACTCCCCAACTTAGATGATGCATAAACTGATCACAAATGCTTTGATATATATTATGAAATGGTGTGTGTGAGTGATGATTTTTTTTTCATTAATTCGCTTAGAGGGGCCTTTAAGTAAGAAACATGATCCCCGCAGCTACCGGGTTAAAGGTGGGGATAAGAGAAGAAGCGCTTGCAGCAAATGTGGAAAGGTTTGTAATTTTCTTTCATGGGGCCTCAGAGACACATGAGTGCTGAGAGGTGTCCCCGTGTTAACCCCGCAATCCACGCTTAGCCCCCTCACGCCCCCCTCTCAAGAAGGTCACACGCCCTCGACACCTCTTATCTTTTAGTAGATTTTAATGACGTTTTTCCGCCATCGTGCAGATTAGAGTGTGAACAGAACGTCCCATCCCACGTCCTCCTCCCTTCCTCCTTGCCTCCTTGTTTCCTTCCCCACCATTTCTCTCCCTGTCGCCTTTTCGTTCTCCCTCCTCTCCTTCCTTCACTCACGTTCTCTCGCTCCCTTTTTCCCTCCCTTCCCTTCCTCATTCACAGCCTCTCCCCCTTCCTCTCTTTCACCTTTTTTTTATATTCTCCCTCCTTTTCCTATTTACCGCGCTCACTTCCTCTCTCTTCCTTTCTTCAACCTTTTCATTCTCCCTCCCTTCTCTACTTCATTCATTGCTTCTTTTTCCCTCCCTTTCTTTCTCCCTATCTACCTCATTCACAGCATCTCCCTTTCTCCCTATCACCTTTCCAGTCTCCTCCTCTACTTTCCTCCCTCCCTCACTCCCTCGCTCACGGCCTCTCTCCCTACCTCATTCATGGCCTCTCATTTTCCCCCTGTCACATTCATCCTCCCTCTCTCTCTCCCGCTCTTCCTCCCCGCCTCTGTCCCAGTCTCTCCGACAATTAATCTATTTGAAAGCACTCCGCAGCGTTTTTTGCATATTAAAGTGAGCACCTAATTGCATTGTTGACTCGTTTAAAATATTGCTCGCCGGTCCGCTCCAAAAATAAAGCAGAAAACGTTGGGCGCGGCGTGGCATTACCGAACGTTTATTTGGCGCTGCATTACTAAACGCTTATTTGCCTTCCCGTCGCTAATACCGGGACCGACACGCCGCTCCTCCGCCGACTGCACCCGCGAGAAAAACTAGTTCCTTAACACGTCCGATCCGATCCTAATGTCTTTTTTTTCTGTTTAACAGGTGAGCCGCGCCAGGTGTTGTTGTGGGCCGTGGATCAATGCCGCCAGGTGAGAAAGAAGCACCTGTTGTGTTGTAAGCCTCGATGAGTCGCGGGAATGAGGGCAAGGCAGGAAGGCAGCGGCGTGGAGTGTTGGTTAAAAGTTTGTTGTGCTTTGTTAATGATTTTTTTTTATGCAAGTTGGGATGAATGAAGAGGACAAAGAGCTGGTGTGAAAATAAGTGTATGTGCATTTGTTTGTTTATGTGTTTGTTTGTTCGAGAGGAGGAGGAGAAAGAGAAGATGAAAGAGGGAAAAGGAGTAAGGAAAGAAGAGGAAAACTGGAGACAAAAAACAAGAGAGAGAGAGAGAGAGAGAGAGAGAGAGAGAGAGAGAGAGAGAGAGAGAGAGAGAGAGAGAGAGAGAGAGAGAGAGAGAGAGAGAGAGAGAGAGAGAGAGAGAGAGAGAGAGAGAGAGAGAGAGAGAGAGAGATCCTTTGTGACAAATATGCACTTTTATAGAAAAAGGTGAAAAGTTTGATACATCAGAAAGGAATATTTTACCTTTGCCTTTTATAATCTCCATCCGAAATAGCTTGTATGAAGAAAGCACTTAACATGCAAATCCCAAAGCTCTTTAACACCTTTCAAGTTGCTGGAGTGACGCAAACCGTTCTAATTTTACCTGATGAACCCCTTTTACCACATTTTACTTATTTATTTCTTTTTCTTATTGATATACATACTCATTATATGGCGGATAGATACCTGTAAGATCACATTTCACTCCTAAATTATAAACGAATGGAAAGATAGATTGAAAGGTTATAAAAAAACAAAAACAAAATAAAGGAAGGACAAATCTACCTGTAAGTCCAGAAGGTAAAATGACAAATCAGGAGTCAACTTACCTTTCCTCTCCCCAAACGTCCAGGAACCTTCCCTAAGCACCTTACACCCCCCCCAATACGTGTTTACCAAACGGGGCCGCTGTCATGGGAGTTGTTTCTTTGTTTCTGTTTTTGCTTGATTAGGGAGCGCGTGTCTTGTCTGGTGTTCAGTGTTGGTGGGACTGGTGCGGGATGACATGGTGGGGAAAGAGGGAAAGTGTGTTCTGATTTGAGATGAAAGAGAGATTGTTTGACTGGTGGAAATATTGCGATAGGAAAAAAAGTGGGAAAATAAAAAGGCAAACAAATAGACAGACAGAAAGCAGGGGATGGCTGACATGCCTTGGAGGGAACGTGATGGCTGACATGGCTTGGAGGGAACGTGAGAGAAGGAGAGTGTGCTGTAATATAAGGAGAAAATCAGAGAGATTGATTGACTGGTTGACAGATATGATGAAAAAGGTAAAAGAGAGACACACAAAAGACAGAAAGCTGGTTATGTAAGGGGGAGGGAGAGAGTCATCTAAATTTGAGGAGATAAAAGAAGTGATTGACATAAGCAGGGGTGTGAAAAAATGTAAACAGAGATAAACTGACAAACAGACAAAGACGGACGGACAGATAGACCAGTAAATATAAATAGGTATATAGATAATTAAAGACAAATTCAATAGATGCAAAAAGTTATTCCAATGATTTAATACAGACAAAGACAGGAGATAAGAGTGAAGAAATAGATAGAAATAGAAGTGATGCAAAAAGTTATTCCAATGATTTAATACAGACAATGACAGGAGACAGGAGTGAAGAAATAGATAGAAATAGAAATAGATGTAGAAAGTTATTCCAATGGTTTAATACAGACAAAGACAGGAGACAGAAGTGACGAAATAGACACAGACAGACGAAGACAGAAATGGATACACCCAATCACCTGACGGGTAGATAATGATAATGATAATAAAATAAAATGCCTGTGTGTGAGCGAGTGTCTGTTGTGTTAGCCCGTCATCAAAATGTAACGTTTATGTATTCACTTTATGTAACTCAATTAAGTCAGACGGAATTATAATGATCGCCGTTATGATGCATGATTGGCGTTGACTAATTAGGAGAATCTACATAATATTTACCTTCTTCGGTGCCTGCCGCGGGTGACTGGCCAGCCATTGCACCGTGAACACCTACGTACACACACACACACACACACACACACACACACACACACACACACACACACACACACACAAACACACACACACACACACAGACACACACTAACAAACTAATTAACTAAATGAATAAATCAATAAATAACTTACTTATTAATTACCTAATTTAATTATTATCTCTCACATATTGTTACTAAGAACCATATAATTATAGCTACCGAAATGACTAACAAACCAATTATTTACTTAACTCATTATCTCTCTTACACACACACACACACACACACACACACACACACACACACACACACACACACACACACACACACACACACACACACACATACACACACACACACTGCCCTCAAACAGTAAAGGTTGGCTTTCAAAAGAACTTTAACCTTTAGTTGGAGATAACGAGTGAGAGCAAAGGTGAGCAGTTCGTCCAGGCAAAAAGCAGAGGAAAGGAAATACCAGAAAATAATTGAATACTAAGAAATGAATCTGTGAAATCTTGGAAATATTTCGGACAGACGAGCACAGAGACGGAAGGAGACTGGCACTTTGAGACACATGCACACTCGGCGAAAAGCGTAAAGCAAAAGATAAATCAACGAAAGTAAAGTGAAAGAAACAGAGGAATGATGAAAAAAAAGGAAGTCGATTTAGTGTGAAAGTTAAATGATTAAGTAAAAAAATATAAGCCGACACAAAACCACTAATAAAAGTTTTGAAAAGGATAAATAATAAAAAATGGCTTCAAAACCAAATGACTAAACGAAAAAATAGACAAAAAATACGATAAAAAACAATAACACCAAAGAGAGCAACAGGTTAAGAAAAAGCCGTTTACCAAAAAGAATAAATCAGCTTCTCTAAAACGGTAAAACTAAATCTAGAAACTATTTATTTTGCCCTTCAGCTGCCTCCATTTCTGTAAACAATAATAATGATAAAGGAAAGGCAACACGTTCAGAGGTCAAGCTCAAGAACACACTCTTGGGGGAGGGAGTCTAGCGCCGCGTCCGCCTCCGCCCGTCTCCACAGCGCCCCTCCAGCCACGACACGACTCAGTAATATGTCACCTGCTGGAAAATTGTCCGGAGATTAAAGCCGCCTCCAGCAGGTATCTCGCGTCCTTCCTTGCCTCCTGCTGCTGCTGTTTGATGTTGCTGTTGTTCCTGCTTGTGTTTCTGCTCTGACTGCTACTCATGTATTGTTTCTGCTGCTGATAGTGATTCTACTTTTGGTTCTTGTGTTTCAACTGTTGCTTCTTCTTCTAATACTGCTTTTGATGGTGTTACTGGTGCTTGGTGCTTCTACGGCTACTGCTGCTGATCTGTTCCTGCTTCTGCTGGTTCTAATGATACTGCTGTTGGAAATGCTTATGCTGCAGGTGCTTGAGTTTTCACTGCTACTACTGCTGATGTGTTGTTTCTGCTACTGCTACTGCTACTACTGTTGATGATGGTGTTGCTTCTGCTTCTTCTGCTAGTGCTGTTGTCGCTCTACTGCTTTTGATAACAATGACGATGATCTTTCTGCTCCTCTAGTTTTATTTTTACGTTCGACTTACAGAATCGGGAGGCTTCCATGATCGGGACGGTTGTTTGGCCTCAGTCCATTAGTTGCGCGGGCAAGTTGTTTATAGTGGCGTCATTCTTGCTCGCGTCATTCTGTCCCCCCGGAGCTCCATTTTTGGTATTAAAGTTGATGATTTCGTTGGTTCTGCTTCTGTTGCTGCTGTTCTCTCTGACCGTGCTGTTGTTGATGTTGCGTTCTCTTTTTTAAACTACTGACAACATCTTTCTCTATTTCTGTGATTGATGCGCTTCACGTCTGTTTCCAGGACATTTTTTTTTTATTTGCACTTTTTTTTCTGTTTTAGGTTTTTCATCTCGTTTATCTGTCTTAATTCTTTGTTGGACTTTTGTTTTAGTTTACCAGCTCACACGGAGGCAGGCTGTTGTGGAATCCTGTTGCTCGCTGCTTTGTTTTGGTTTTTTAAAGTTTTTGTTTCGTGTGTTGGCAGTTTCCCCTTTCATTTCGTTACTTTAATTCTGTTTGATAAATTTGTTGTCTTATTCTTTCCCTTTCCCTAATTTATTCCACATGCTCGTCGTCTTGTATCTTTCTCATTGTTCTTCTTTTCATTTCATTATACTCATCTTTTCGTTCTCCTTCCTTCCTTCCTTCCTCCCTTCCTTCCTCCTTCCTTCGTTCTTCCTTCCTTCCTCCTTTCTTCGTTCTTCCTTCCTTCCCCCTTCCTTCGTTCTTCCTTCCTTCCTCCTTCCTTCGTTCTTCCTTCCTTCCTCCTTCCTTCGTTCTTCCTTCCTTCCTCCTTCCTTCGTTCTTCCTTCCTTCCTCCTTCCTTCGTTCTTCCTTCCTTCCTTCCTTCCTTCGTCCTTCCTTCCTTCCTCCTTCCTTCGTTCTTCCTTCGTACTTTTAATGAACACGGCGCTGGTTCACAATGTTAAAAAGACAGCACCACACACACACACACACACACACACACACACACACACACACACACACACACACACACACACACACACACACAAACACACAAACGAGATAGAGAGCGCAACAAAAGTAAAAACCAAAAAAACAAACCTAAATTAAACCAAATACAGAAGAAAACCACATAAAAAAAGACAAACGAAACACACAAACACACACACAACCCTACCCAGAAAAACACGCAACACCCAGACAACCAAACAAACACACACACACAGACAGAGGCAGAGAAAGAGGAACAGGGAGAAAGTGGAACAGACAGACGCCGCTTGGGACCATGAATATGTAAACAGAGGCAGCGTCGGGCGGCGTGGGCGAGGCTGGGCTGTGTTTTCGCCCTTCAACGGTACAATTGTCGCCTCTGTTGATTTGTGGGCAGACTGGCGGTTACTGGGCTACTCAGGAAGAAGGGGGGGAGGGGGGGGGGGAGAGAGAAGGAGAGGGAGTGGGAGTGATATTCTGACTCTTCGGTTCCGACTCTCACATCAACTATTTCCAAAGGCCAAAAATGAGATCAGTCGGGTTCTAATGAGTGTTTTTGCAGGTTCATGCCACAGAAGAAGGGTCAAACTACCACTAGGGTCATTAAACTACCCCTGGAAATGCCCCAAACTCCTACGAAAGCCTTGTCAAATATGTGTGCAGGGGCGCCGGAGTGTTTAAGAATACAGCCCTTTCTCTTACATATTCCGTCCTTGTCTTCCTTCTCCTCCTCCGCCTCCTTCGCCTACTCCCTTTTCGTTCCCTTTTAGTACTATCTCCTTTCTTTTGTCTCTCACTTATTCCGTCTTTCTGTCTTTCTCTTCCTCCTTCCTCCTTCTATTTCTCCTTTTTCTTTCTCTCTTTGTTCTCTCTCTCTCTTCTTCTGTCTGTCTCTGTCTATATTTATCTGTCTAATGCATACATCCTCTTCATATTGGTGTGTATTTTTCCTCTTTCGTCCTCTTACTGATACCTCGTCCTCTTCATCCGTCTCCTGTTTCTTTTTTTTCTCTCTCTCCTTCCATTTGCTCCTCCTCCTCCTCTTCCTCCTCCTCCTCCTCCTCCTTTTCCTTACTTTCATCCTCTTCTCAGTCATCAAAACCCTGAAAACACTCACAAACACTACACACACACACACACACACACACACACACACACACACACACACACACACACACACACACACACACACACACCAGCTACTTTTCTTCCTATTTCCCGCGTCTTCCTCTTTGTATTCACCTTCTTTTCTTCTTTTCCTCCTCCTCCTCCTCCTCCTCCTCCTCCTCGCCACCTCCTTTGTCCAGCCTGACTTTTAATCTTGGGATGAACTCTGCTCTGAACGCCTTGACGGTCTCTCCTCCTAGGCTTTCTTACGGTCAATCTGGATCTTCTCTCCTCCTCCTCCTCCTCATCCTCATCCTCATCCTTCTCCTCCTCTTTCAGCGCCTTCTGCGTGTGGGAGAAAGCAAGCATCTCATCCTTTTACTGCAAACGTCCATGAGAGTTATTTTTCTTTTCTTTCTTTCTTTTTTAGGTCTTTTCTCCACCTCAGTGTTGCTCTCTCTCTCTCTCTCTCTCTCTCTCTCTCTCTCTCTCTCTCTCTCTCTCTCTCTCTCTCTCTCTCTCTCTCTCTCTCTCTCTCTCTCTCTCTCTCTCTCTCTCTCTCTACGAAAGAGAGAGAGAGAAGAAGTGGAAATGACATGTAAACTCAGCTGATTGGGAAGGAGGATAAAAGTAAAGAATAATTAATGAACAAGGAAAAAATGGAGGAAAGGAATTAAGAGAAGGGAGATAGGTTAGCAGTGGAGTGTTTGTCGAGAATTGAGATGCAGGATGAAGAGGAAGAAGACGTAGAGAGGATGGTGAATAAGAGAAGGAAAGAGGAAGGAGAGTGAATGAAGGAAAAGAATTGAGAATGAATGAGGGAAAGAGAGTGGAAGAGAGAGAGAGAGAGACGCGATGATAGTAATGAAGGAGAAGGAAAGAATATACGTAGTTGTGTGAGGGGGTAAGAAAAGTGAAAAAAAAAAAGATAAAATAAGTTGGGTATCGGAAAGATGGATAATACCCGTACTCAAGATACCTTACTCACTATGTCAATCACTCACATTCATTCATTCATTCATTCATTCATTCATTCATTCATTCTCTCACTTATTCACACTTATCGTACCCATTAGTTAACATTCACTCACTGTCTCAACCTAATTCACACCCTCACACTCATTCACTCACCTTCCACCTCTCACTCACATATCCACTCATTCACACCCTCGTACTTCTCTCTCTCTCTCTCTCTCTCTCTCTCTCTCTCTCTCTCTCTCTCTCTCTCTCTCTCTCTCTCTCTCTCTCTCTCTCTCTCTCTCTCTCTCTCTCTCTCTCTCTCTCTCTCTCTCTCTCT
This sequence comes from Eriocheir sinensis, assembly GCF_024679095.1. Classification (NCBI taxonomy): domain Eukaryota; kingdom Metazoa; phylum Arthropoda; class Malacostraca; order Decapoda; family Varunidae; genus Eriocheir; species Eriocheir sinensis. The sequence goes on along the minus strand of NC_066566.1, from coordinate 7,989,446 downwards.
CTCTCTCTCTCTCTCTCTCTCTCTCTCTCTCTCTCTCTCTCTCTCTCTCTCTCTCTCTCTCTCTCTCGTATATACACACTTCTTCTCCTGCCAATGACTCACTCTTAAACTAATCCACTTCCTCACTCATTCACTCACCTTCGAACCCACACATCCTTTCTATCTCCTCTTCTTCTGACACATATATGCATTCATTCACACATACTCGTACTATCCCTCTTCTCTCCCTCTCTCTTCTACACACACTCCCTCATCCGTTACCACTTCGCCCTATTCCACGCCACACCTGCACGGAATAACCACAAACATAACCTGCATTCACTTCTTCTTAGCCAACACGACCTCCCACTTACTGTTTTTATGCCTTGGTTAGTCTGCGCAGTGTTGCCAGAATGGGCGTTGCTATTGACAGAGGGGAGAGAGAGAGAGAGATATGCAATGTCTTGGTCGTGGGTTGTGGTATGGCTGAGGGTAATGGCTGTTGCTACTGACGAAGGAGATTGTGTTTTTCTCTCTCTCTCTCTCTCTCTCTCTCTCTCTCTCTCTCTCTCTCTCTCTCTCTCTCTCTCTCTCTCTCTCTCTCTCTCTCTCTCTCTCTCTCTCTCTCTCTCTCTCTCGTTCTCTCTTCTCTTCTCTTCTTTGTTTTATGAAGACTCCTTGGTCTCATTCCCCCGTTGGTTTATTACTCTTTTTGTTTTATGAAGACCTTCCTCTGCAGTTCACAGGTCTCTCTCTCTCTCTCTCTCTCTCTCTCTCTCTCTCTCTCTCTCTCTCTCTCTCTCTCTCTCTCTCTCTCTCTCTCTCTCTCTCTCTCTCTCTCTCTCTCTCTCTCTCTCTCTCTCTCTCTCTCTCTCTCTCTCTCTCTCTCGCTCACGCACACACACACACACACACACACACACACACACACACACACACACACACAATTACCTTAAACACCACAAAGGTTTCATTTTCTTTATATTCCTTTGTTTTGGCTCATTTCCTCCTCCACCACCACCACCACCACCGTCACCACCACCACCACCACCACCTCTCACTGTCTCTCCCCTCACACGCTCCCCTCGCCCCTCACTCATATACACCTCACCTTCTCATCCACCCTCTCCTTCCCCTTCTGCATACATTTCACGTCGGCTCCTCCCTCTCCTCTTCTCTCTTCCCCTGTTCCTCCTTTGCATATCTGCCCTTTCGTCTCCTTGCCCAACCTTCATCATCGCCCCCTCTTCATCCCCTCATCTCTTCCCCTCGTTTCCCTCTCTCCTTCCTCTCCTTATCCTCGCACACTTTCGCTTTCTCAGGTAAATGGATTCTCAAAGCTCATTCTGACAGGTGAGGAAAAATACCCACTGATTCCCAGGTAGGTCTCAGGAGTCAGTCAGAGAGAGAGAGAGGGAGAGGGAGGGAGAGAGAGGGAGAGAGAGCTACAGAGGTCGTGACAAGAGAGACAAAGGGTTATAAAAAGGGGGATATATGGGGTGAGTTGTGAGCCTGTGTTGGTCATATATAAGGGGACCAGCTAGCGGAGTGTGTGGGAGGGAGAAGGAAATAGATGGAAGGGGAGTAAAGGAGAGGCAGAGGAAAGTGAGGGAGAGGAGGTTGAGGGAGGTAAGGGAAGAAAAGGAGAATTAGAAGGGGGTGAGGGAAAGGGAGGTAAGAGTGGTAAGGGAGGTGAGGGAGAGGAAAGAAAGGGAGAAGGAGGTGAGGATGACGCCTGTCTTACGAAGGTGTGCGAGGGCTTGAAGCTGGCCCATTGTTCTCCTCTGTTTCTTGGTGCTTCTTTATTACTGTCATCCTCCTCCTCCTCCTCATCCTCCTCCTCCTCTTCCTTGTGTCTTGGTACTGCGTGTGGTCTTTCGTATGTCGTTTTCGTGGTTGCTTTTATTATCGTTCCCCTTTTTCTCTCTTTCTTTCTCCTTTCTTGTGTTTCTCGTTCTCCTTCTCTCTCTTTCTTTCTCTCTCTCTCTCTTGCTGCCACTTCATTCGTTTTCTCACACCCTCGTCTTCTCGTTTTCGTTATTGTCCTCCATTTTCTGTTCTTCATACTCTCTTGTTCTTCTCCTTTTCCTCCTCCTCCTCCTCCGCCTCCTCGGTACATATGAAGGTCATCCTCATAGTGTCAGGTGGGTCACTAGAGAGAGGTTGAGGAGGAGGAAGGAGGAGGAGTTTACACGGCCGCTTATTCATGAGTTTTCTCTAGGGTATTTTCTCTCTCTCTCTCTCAGGTTTCTTTGTTTCTTTTTATTATGTGACGGCAGACAGATGGTTCCTTTATCAAGACAGAGTGTTGGTAAAGAGAGTATTGATGTCTCTCTCTCTCTCTCTCTCTCTCTCTCTCTCTCTCTCTCTCTCTCTCTCTCTCTCATACCTTCACTTGTTTTCTTTTATATTTTTCCTGCTTCTCAATTTCCTCCACTTCCCGCCACTTCATAACAGCTCGATTTTGTTTCTTTCCTCTCTTTCCCTCACTCTTTTTTTCTATTTTGTGCTTTTTTCTCACGCCCACACCATTACCGCCTCATTCATCTCGGAATCTGCCCATCTCAACCCCATCCCTCATCCCTCCAACCCTTCCTTCCCTCCCTCCCTCCCTTCCTTCCTCTTTGGCCTCCTCCCTCTCCTCCTCTTTCTGCTCTGCTCCTTCATATCTCGGGGTTAAAATCTGCCCATCTCTTGCCCATCCCTCCTTCCCTCTACCTCTTCCTCCCTTCCCTCCCTTCCTTCCTTCCCCTCTTGCCTCCTCCCTCTCCTCCTCTTTTTGCTCAGCTCCTTCATATCTCTGAGGTAAAATCTGCCCATCTCTTCCCCATCCCTCCTTCCCTCCTCCTCCTCTTCTTTCCTTCCCTCCTCTCTTGCCTCCTCGCTTTCCTCCTCTTTTTGTCTCCGCTCCTTCATATCTTGGAGCTAAACTCTGCTCATCTCGACCCCATCCCTCCTTCCCTCCTCCTCCTCTTCTTTCCTTCCCTCCTCTCTTCCCTCCTCGCTTTCCTCCTCTTTTTGTCTCCGCTCCTTCAAATCTCGGCGCTAAAACGTTTGGCGTGGGAAAAAAGGAAACTCCTACCACACGGTGTGACAAACAGTTCCCGGAAGCAGAAGAGAAGGTTCGCGGAGTCAAAATTGTATGAGTGATTTGACGCGGAAACTCTTGGGCCAATGAGTGACTGGCTTTCATGGCGAGGGTCGGGCCAGAGCCAATCATGAGCTGCCTTTGTGAATGGCTGAGGCTGAAGGTGAAGCGTTTGAAAGAGTTGCTGCAAGACGCTTGAAAGGGTGGAAGATTAGGAGGGCGGCGGGCGGCGAGTGTAAGACTGACAGGAGGACGTTTGCAAGGGTGAAGGGAGATTCGTTAACTGGAAGAAACGTTTTTAAAGATGACAGAAAAAAAACGTTTGGTTGTGTGACGGAAATATGATCAGATGATAGGAAATGGTTTTATAGATACCAGAAAAAAACGTTCCAAAGTGTGACGGGAAGTTTGTAAGGACGAAAGTAAATGTTTTATAGATGACAGAAAAGAAACATTTTTAAAGGTGACGAAAAAAGCGTTCGGAAAGGTGACAAGGAATGTTTATTAAGAGGGTGATGGAAAACGTTGTCGTGGGTGACTTTGGGCGCGCTAGTTGAAAAGGTGACCAGAAACTTTGCTGTGGTAGCGAAAACCCGTGAATGAAAGGTCGAAATATAACAGTTGCAGGGATGAGTGTTAAATTTCGGGGGAACACGTTAAAAGCGATACGAATGAGCAAAATCGTTTAATGGAGGAGGAGAGAAACATTCGTAAGGCCGTTGAGGAAACAATAAAAAAAAGTTACTCGGAAAAGGTTAGGGAGGGCAAGCGTCACGAGGGACGCTATGAACAAAAACGTTAGATTGAAATGGGAGCGAAACGTTTCCAGGTACGACGAGTATATCAAACAAAACGTCTCTAATTTTAGCCGGAAAGCGTTTGAAAGGAAGCACATGAATGGCGAGGTGAATGAACGCTTGTAGGGGTGAGAGGGAGAACATTTTTAGAACGTTTGGGCTTGGGTGCTGACAGGGCTGGAGTGAAGGGGAAGGGAAAGGAAGGGAAGGGAAATGAAGGGAAGGAAAGGAAAGGAAAGGAAAGGAAAGGAATGGAATGGACAGGACAGGACAGGACAGGACAGGACAGGGCAGGGCAGGGCAGGGCAGGGCAGGGCAGGACAGGGCAGGGCAGGGAAGAGAAGAGAAGAGAAGAGAAGAGAAGAGAAGAGAAGAGAAGAGAAGAGAAGAATTGAGGAAAGCAAAGGAAAGGAAAGAGAAAAAGGGACGGAAAAGAGAAGGGATAAGTGAAGGAGGGAGGAAGAGGAAAGATAAGTTATGGTTTAGAGAGAAGGAAGAAGGGAAGAGGGGAGGAAGGGAAGAAGGGAAAAGGGGATGAGAGAGAACAAGAAGTAATGGGTTTGGAGTGAATAGGGAAAGTGAAGGGGATGAGAGAACAAGAAGTAATAGGATTGGAGTGAATAGGGAAAGGGAAGGGGATGAGAGAACGAGAAGTAATGGGTTTGGAGTGAATAGGGAAAAGATAATGATTGAAACCAGGAAGTACTCGTAATGGGGTTGGCGTGAAGGGATAAAGGGGGATGAGAGGCCAGGAAGTAATGGGTTTTGTGTTATAGTTGGCCCAGATAATGGCAATATATGGGTACATAACACCTCCATTAATCACACACCGAGGTTATTAGCAGGAGTGGAAGGCATTATCTCGCCCCTTCCCTTCCCCTTCCTCTACTCCCTTACTCTAATTCATCTTACCCCTTCTTCCCCTTACTTTGTTCCTCTGTTCTCGCCTCGCATCATTCCTTCCTCCCTTCCTGCCATTCTTTCCTTATTTTTCCTCCTTCTACTATCTTTTTTTATCGTCCCTTTTACTCCATTTCCTTGCCAACTGCCTTCCTCTTTCCTCCTTCTTCCCTCTCTCTCTTAACCACATCTTATCTCTATTTTTCCTCCCCACCTCCTCTCCCCTTTCCTTTCCCCTCTCCTATCCCTTCGTCTTCAAGCCACACCCTAGCATATCTCCACTTATAAATCCCTCTTCATTCCTCTTTCGCCTCTGTCCTTTCCCTTCCCCTTTCCTTCCCCTCCTCTTGCTTCAGTCGTACATTCACAACTTACACTTCCTCCTCTTACATTCAAATACATCTCTCTTACTTCTTTTCTTTCCCTTCCCTTCACAAACCCCTTTTTTCCCTTATCTCCTTTCCTTCCCCTTCGCTTTATTTCCCTTCCCTACCCAAACCCCTTTTTTCACTTCTCCCTTTTTTTTTCCTTTCTCTTCCTTTCCCTTCTCTTCCCAAACCCATTTTTCTCCTTCCTTTCCTTTCTTTTCCTTTCTCTTCCTTTCCCTTCCCTTATCAAGCCCATATTTCTCCCTCCTCTCCTTTCTTTTACTTTCTCTTCCTTTCCCTTCCCTTCCCACACCCATTTTTTCCCTTTTCTCCTTTTTTTTCCTTTCTCTTCCTTTCCTTTTCCTTCTCAAGCCTATTTTGGCCCCTCCTCTCCTTTCGTTTCCTTTCCCTTCCTTCCCAAACCTATTATTAGCCCTCCTCTCCTTTTTTTCCCTTCCCTTTCCTGTCTTTTCCCTTCCCTTCCCTTCCCATCCCTTCTATCCTCCTCCTTCCATCTTACACATACCGTACCCTTCCTGCTACACTACAAATCCATCTTACCTCTCTCTCCTCCTCCCCCCATGTTTCCATCACGTGTCCTGCTACCAAGGCGGGTGTCCAAGTATCCAATTCTTTGCCCGGACACCTGAGTTCCTCTTATTCCTGCGCCTCACCTAATCCGCTTAATGGAGGAGCCCTGGGTACCGGAACACTTTTTTGTCCGGTGCGTGTTTTTTGTGAGTATTTTTCCCCGTTTTTCTTTCTGTCTGACCCGCTTTATTTTTACGTTTTTCTCTATATTCTTTTTTAATCTTGTTCTGCTCGCTACATTTTTTTCAACTTTGTTCTTTCTTTTCTTTTCTTTTGTTCGTTTGTTCGTTTGTTTTCTGTTTGTATTTTTCTTTTTTTCGATTTGTTTTTGTGTCGTTTGATGCGTTTTTGCTCCATTTTGTTTTTTATGTTAAAGTCTTGTTGTCATTTTTTATTTGTTTAATGAAGTTGATTTGTTTAAAGCCCAGTAAGCTTGTGTGTGTGTGTGTGTGTGTGTGTGTGTGTGTACAAATGACTCACCATTACCACGCCATCATTAACTGTCCGCATTGTGGTGATGGTGGCGATGATGAAGGGAGCATTCGAAAGGAGAGGAAGGGAAGAAGGAAAGGAGGGAAAAGGATGGTATTAATTATAAAGGGGAAAAAAATGTAGGAAAAATAGGGTTCAAGTCATTAGCAGGAAAATGTTATCACTGTCACCATTATCACCACTATCACCATCACCACTATCACCATCACTATCATTACTACGACCACCATAATCACCATCACCATCATTACTACGACCACCATAATCACCACTATCATCATCACCACTATCACCATCACTATCATTACTACGACCACCATAATCACCATATCACCATCACTACTACCCCCGCCACCATCATCACTTCTACTGCCACTATCGTTCACCACAACAGTTCACACAACCACCATTTCCATCGCCACAGCACCTCCATAATCACCTCCATCACTTTCTATCACCAATACTAACCTCCTCCCACACACACACACACACACACACACACACACACACACACACAAACACACACACACAGTCATCACTACCACTAACACACACCCTTCCTCTCATCACCAGCCACCACCATCACCAATACTAACCCCTCCCCCCCCACACACACACTGTCATCACAACCACTAATACACACCCTTCCTCTCATCACATGCCACCACCACCATCACCACCACCACCAGCATCGGTCGGCTTACAAATCCAGCCTTACGTGGCGAGGCTTAGCTTATTTTGAGAGGACTTTGAGGGGACTATCCATAGATGGACCATTAAGAAACATGATCCCCGCGGCTACCGGGTTAATAGTCCCTCATATCCTTGTGTATCCGTGTTATTTCCTTCACCTCGTTCTCCACTGCTCTCCCTCTCTCTCTGTCCCGTTCCCCGTCTCCCTCAATCCTCTCTCTCACCTCCCAACCCTCTCCCTGCCTCCCTCCCTCCCTCCCAGCCATTGTCACTCCCTTAATCCCATAATCGTCACTCCCTTAATCCCCATAATCCTGTGATCGCGATATTATTGACAATTAGTTCCGTTCTAATGCGTTTACGAACCCGACTCATTAATCGATTCCTACTTTACTCTCTCTCTCTCTCTCTCTCTCTCTCTCTCTCTCTCTCTCTCAAGATTAAGTAATATGTATAGTGTTTTGATGTGTTTCTGTTAATATTTTTGAAACTATGAGGTTTGTGGATAAACGAGAGAGAGGAGAAGGTGGAGGTGGAGGTGGAGAAGGAGGAGGAGGTGAAGGTGGAGGAGGAGGTAACTTTATTCTCTTACAGTCCTCAAATAAGGCAACCACGAGGTCTGTTTTTTTTCTTTTTAAAGGAGGAGGAGGAGGAGGAGGAACAAAGAAACACAAAGAGAGAACAAACAACAGCAGGCCTGCTGGTCCTAACGAGGCTGTTTGTGATAAGCTACACTAACTATCTAATCAAAGGTGGAAGATGAAGGACAGCAAAGGCGAAGGCCGTGGTGAGCAAATCAGGGAAGTAAAGTAACGGAACAGGCCGAGGCAGCAAAACTATAATATAGTCGCCAAGTCAGTCAGTTCGGGGCCTCGCCATTCACGCCAATCCCGGGCAGAATCTTGGCGGTTCAGTCTCCTTCCTTCGCCCTGTCAACTTCCAACTTTCGTCACATCACTTTCCTTCCTTCCCTCGTTCCTTCCTTCCTTCCCTCGTTTCTTCCTTCCTTCCTTCCTTCCCTCGTTGTTGCTTTCCTTCCTTCCTTCTCTCGTTTCTTCCTTCCTTCCTTCCTTCCCTCGTTGTTGCTTTCCTTCCTTCCTTCCCTCGTTCCTTCCTTTGTCCTGTCATCTTTCTCCTTCCTCTCTTCCTCCTGTCACCTTCCCCCCTTTATTTCTCCCTTCCTCTGTCGCCTTCCTTCGGCCTTCGTCCTGCCATCCTTGATCCAACAAAAACGGTCTCCGGCGCCTTCACTGTATTTTCGATTGATTTTATATAATCCCGTCTGGAATTTTAAGAGACTCATCTTGCGATCCACCCTCCTCGCCTCGCGGGGCTGGGGAGCGTCAGGGGGCCCAAGGCCTTCCTGGCGAGCGTCGCAGGGCTCAGGGCTCCGGCAGGGCGCCTCGGCTCCCCCGGAGCGTCCACGGAGGTGTCGGAGATCCCGAGGGTCCGGGGGTTGGGGGGGCGTGAAGTGGCAGCAAGACATGCAGTTATTGACCTCTTATTAGCCAGGCGACGCGTTAATGACACGTTCCAATGGAAGGTTCGACGCATGGGGAGGTACAATTCCCCTAAGCAAGGCAAGTGTCATGCCAACTACGATAAAAAACGAAAAATCCAAAAAAAATACAAAAACAAAAAATCCAAAAAAAATTGTCTTGTTTTGCTTTGTTTAAAGCGTCTTGTATGTTGGTATGGCGGGTCTTCTCTGGGGAGAAGGAGACTAACGCGTTCCAACATACAAAACCAGGAAAAGACGACATGGAAACACCGAGAGAAGGAAGGGAAAGAAGGGAACACCAGAAGAAGGAAAATACAGAGAAGTAACACAAGAAGAAGGAATATGAAGTAACACAAGAAGAAGGAATTTGAAGTAACACAAGAAGAAGGAATATGAAGTAACACAAGAAGAAGGAATATGAAGTAACACAAGAAGAAGGAATTTGAAGTAACACAAGAAGAAGGAATATGAAGTAACACAAGAAGAAGGAATATGAAGTAACACAAGAAGAAGGAATTTGAAAAGAGTTACACAGAAGAAGGTATTGAAAAGAGTTACACAGAAGAAGGTATTGAAAAGAGTAACACAGAAGAAGGTATTGAAAAGAGTAACACAGAAGAAGGTATTGAAAAGAGTTACACAGAAGAAGGTATTGAAAAGAGTAACACAGAAGAAGGTATTGAAAAGAGTTACACAGAAGAAGGTATTGAAAAGAGTTACACAGAAGAAGGTATTGAAAAGAGTATAACAAGAAGAAGGTATTGAAAAGAGTAACACAGAAGAAGGTATTGAAAAGAGTTACACAGAAGAAGGTATTGAAAAGAGTTACACAGAAGAAGGTATTGAAAAGAGTAACACAGAAGAAGGTATTGAAAAGAGTTACACAGAAGAAGGTATTGAAAAGAGTTACACAGAAGAAGGTATTGAAAAGAGTATAACAAGAAGAAGGTATTGAAAAGAGTTACACAGAAGAAGGTATTGAAAAGAGTATAACAAGAAGAAGGAATTTGAAAAGAGTAACACAAGAAGACGGAATTTGAAGAGAAATAACACAAGAAGAAGAAATGTGAAGTAACACCGGAAGGAAAATCCAGAGAAGTAACACAAGAAAAATGAAAATGGAAATGAAAAGAATCATCCACCTTTCGGCCCAAACCAACATCACAAAATTATGGGCGAGTCTCTTCTGGGAGGAAAGCGGCTCGTTCAGACCCAGGAACACCAGAAAGGATGATAGAAACGTCAAGAAAAGGAAAACAAAAAAGTCATCCACCTTTCGGCCCCTGGGGCCGCAGGGTGGGTGACGGGTGAATCTCCTCTGGGGAGAAGGAGGCTAACCCACACAGTCAAGATAGAGGATAGAGAAAGGAAATGAAATCATCGAGAAAAGAAAATGAAATTACAATATCAAGAAAATAACTAAAAAGTCATCCAGCTTTCGGCCCCTGGGGCCGCAGGGCGGGTGACGGGTGAGTCTTCTGGGGAGGAGGAGGCTCATCCACACCCAGCAACACCAACAGAAAGAAAAGAAAAGAAAACATCAAGAGAAAAGAAAAGAAAACATCAAGAGAAAAGAAAAGAAAACATCAAGAGAAAGGAAAAGAAAACATCAAGAGAAAAGAAAAGAAAAGGAAAAGAAAAGAAAAAACAAAGTAAACAAAGCAAAACAAGACAAAACAAAAACAAAACAAAATAAAACAAATTAAAACATAATAAATAAATTAATAAACAACCCTATAACAAACAATATAATTTAGCTACTGGGACTGCTTAAACGTTCGAGATCAGCTTGGAAGTGTTCTTTATCCGTTGTCGTAGTGACTGCTGGCTATGTTTGTGTCGTCGGCAAATTTCGATATTTTACACGATAGCCGCTCGTCAATGTCATGTACGTACACCAAAAACAGAACAGGTCCCAACACCGACCCCTGCGGAACACCGCTTTTGATATCTCGCCAGTCAGATAACATAAGAACATAAGAACGTTGGAATCTGCAAGAGGCCGGTAGGCCTATACAAGGCAGTTCCTTTGACCCTAAACTCCCGTGTATCTAACCCCACCTAGTATCGCTGTCCATGAATTTATCTAATCTATTTTTTAATGTGACAATTGTATTGGCACTCACCACGTGACTGCTAAGCCTATTCCACTCATCCACAACCCTGTTGGTAAACCAATTTTTGCTTATGTCCCTGTTGAATCTGAATTTATCCAGTTTAAACCCATTACTTCGTGTTCTACCCGGTTCTCTTACCAACAAAACCTTATGAATATCTCCCTTATTAAAGCCCTTCATCCATATATAAACCTCGATCATGTCTCCACGCACCCTTCGCCTTTCTAGAGAATGCAAGTTTAACTGTTTGAGTCTTTCCTCGTATGGCAAGTTTCTCAACCCCTGAATCATCTTACTCATCCTCCTCTGCACTGATTCTAACATTTTGATATCCATTCTATAGTAAGGTGACCAGAACTGAACCGCATAGTCAAGATGAGGTCTAACTAATGCTAAATATAGTTTGAGGAAGACTTCGGCGCTTCTGTTGCTTACGCTCCTTGAAATAAATCCCAGTACCCTATTTGTTCGATTTCTAGCTTGAATGCATTGTGCCCTTGGATGGAGATCAGAGCTCACTAAGACCCCTAAATCTCTCTCGCACCCAGACCTGCTTATGAGAGTGTCGTTTAAGCAATAGTTGTGAGAGGGGTTGTTCCTACCTACACTCAGAATACTGCACTTCCCTACATTGAACTCCATCTGCCATTTATCCGCCCAGTCATACAATCTGTTTAGTTCATCCTGGAGAATACTAGCGTCCTGATCCGACTCAATTACTCTACCGATCTTGGTATCATCTGCAAATTTACTGACATCACTACTAATTCCTCTATCTATATCATTGATATAAATAATAAACAAAAGTGGACCTAATACCGAACCTTGTGAGACCCCACTCGTAACACATCCCCAGTCAGATCTTTTACCATTGATTTGCACTCTTTGCTTCCTATTGCTAACCCACGCCTTGACCCAGTTCAAAACCTTATCCTCTACACCGTGAGCCTGTAATTTAAGCAACAGTCGTTGGTGAGGAACTTTGTTAAACGCTTTACTAAAATCAAGATAGATTACATCATAGTTTTCATCTCTGTCTGCCGCCTCAAATACTTTACTGTAGAAGGACAAGAGATTAGTGAGGCATGACCTGCCATTCGTGAACCCATGCTGCGAGTCATGAATTAAGCTGTGTTTCTCTAGATGCTCCCGAATGTTCCTGGCTATTATGGACTCCAGCATCTTGCCTATAACCGATGTTCAGCTAATTGGGCGATAGTTTGAAGCAGCCGACCTGTCCCCCTTTTTGAAAATCGGCGTTACATTAGCTACTTTCCATAAGCTGGGCACATAGCCAGTATTTACCGACATCTTAAAGATGTCGGTTAGTGGGCCACTGATTACATCACCTAATTCCTTTAATACCCTCGGAAATATCCCGTCAGGACCTGGCGACTTGTTCTTCTGAAGCTTATCTATCTCATCCTGAACTATTTGCCTGGTAATGATTATATCCCTCAATTTATCGCCATCCCCGCCCTCGTACACCTGAACCCTTCCCGGAATAGTCGTTTGATCCTCTTATGTGAATACTGAAAGGAAGTAGCCGTTCAACAATGTGCTCATATTTTCGTAATTTTCTACTAGCTCCCCTGTGTTTGTTTTCAGCGGTCCAATTTTCTCCCGTGTTTTTGTTCTATACATCTGAAAGAAGCCCTTAGGATTACTTTTCGCCTCATTTGCTACTTTGATCATAAGAACATAAGAACATAAGAACGCAGGAGTCTGCAAGAGGCCGGTAGGCCTGTACGAGGCAGCTCCTTTGACCCTAAGCTCCCGTGTATCTAACCCCACCTAATATCGCTGTCCATGAATTTATCTAGTCTATTTTTGAATGTGACAATTGAAGCCTATTCCACTCATCCACCACCCTATTAGTAAACCAATTTTGCCTATGTCCCTGTTGAATCTGAATTTATCCAGTTAAACCCGTTACTTCGTGTCCTACCGGTTCTCTTACCAACAAAACTGAATGTCTCCTTATTAAGCCCTTCATCCATTTATAAACCTCGATCATGTCTCCACGCACCCTTCGCCTTTCTAGAGAATGCAAGTTTAACTGTTTGAGTCTGCAAGTTCTCAACCCCTGAATCATCTTAGTCATCCTCCTCTGCACCGATTCTAACATTTTGATATCCATTCTATAGTAGGGTGACCAGAACTGAACCATAGTCAAGATGTAACTAATGCTAAATATAGTTTGAGGAAGACTTCAGGGCTTCTGTTGCTTACGCTCCTTGAAATAAATCCCAGTACCTATTAGCTCGATTTCTAGCTTGAATGCATTGTGCCCTTGGACGGAGATCAGAGCTCACTAAGACCCTAAATCCCTCTCCCAGACCTACTTATGAGAGTGTCATTTAAGCAATAGTTATGTGAGGGGTTGTTCCTACCTACACTCAGAATACTGCACTTCCCTACATTGAACTCCATCTGCCATTTATCCAGATCATATAATCTGTTGAGTTCACCTTGGAGAATCTGATCCGACTCAATTACTCTACCGATCTTGGTATCATCTGCAAATTTACTAACATCACTACTAATTCCTGTGTCTAAGTCATTGATATAAATAATAAACAAAAGTGGACCCATACCAGAACACTCGTAACACATCTCAGATCTTTTACCATTGATTTGCACTCTTTGCTTCCTATTGCTAAGCCACGCCTTGACCCAGTTCAAAACTTTACCCTCTACTCCGTGAGCCTGTAATTTAAGCAACAGTCGTTGGTGAGGAACTTTGTCAAACGCTTTACTAAAATCAAGATAGATTACATCATAATTTTCATCTCTGTCAACCGCCTCAAATACTTTATTGTAGATCTTTTTGTAATTCCTTTTTGCTATCCTGGTGTTTTTCTTCACTAATCTAGATAATTCGACATACCGGCCCCTGAGATGCGTCTCACCATTCTTTATTTTCTGATAAATTCTCTTCTTTAACCCAATCTCGTGCTTTAGTCCACGAGTCATCCACTTGGGGTCATTGTTTTCTTTTCTAAGTGTTCGCTGTGGTATATGCTGTCCTTGCCTCTCTACTATTACTCTAACTAAATTATTGTAAGACATTTCTGCCTGGTTCTCCTGGCTCTCATGTATCCCTAAATTATCCCAGTTTATCCCTTCAAGATGTCTTCGAAGCCCCTCGTAATTTTCTCTTCTAAAATCTGGCACTAACACTGGGTTTGGCTCGCGGATTACCTCCCAGTCTAAGCTAAAACGAACCGTTCTGTGGTCACTATTTCCTAGCTCTCCGCCCACCTCCAGCTGATGTAGCAAGTTTCCATTTTTCGTTAGGACTAAGTCTAATATGTTATCCCCTCTTGTAGGCTCAGTAACTACCTGCTTAAGGAAGTTATCTTGTATAACTTCAAGAAAATCCTCTGCTTCCAGGTCACCCACTAGGTCTTCCCAGTCTATATTCCTACAATTAAAGTCCCCCATTACGCAGACATTTTTAGTTCTACTCGCCCTGCCAATCTCCTGTAGTAATATACTTGTGTCCTGCCTGTTAAGGTTGGGTGGCCTGTACAGAACTCCTAGAGTTAGTTTTTCTTTCCCTTTATAAACGTCCACCCAAACCGATTCTGAATCCATGTTAGTTTTGACTGAATTGTTAACTAAACATTTAAGTGAGTCTTTAACATATAGCGCAACTCCACCTCCCTTTTTGCCCCTTCCGTCTTTGTGAAACATCTGATAACCCGTTATTTCAAATTCCGATCTAAAATTTCTATTGGCAGTGTCTATCCATGTCTCAGTGATCGCTATTATGTCAAAATTTTCTGAACAAGCTTCACCCCTTAGTAAATCTATCTTGTTTCTGAGGCTCCTGCTGTTGGTATAGAAGATTCTTAGCCCGCCCTCTGTTACTCCCCTATAATTACTTCTAAGCTGCCTGGTCGTATTATTAGCTAGATGTCCTCTCCCATTACTCTTCCTATTGCTCCCATTACTCCTCCCCCCCTCGCCTATATTAAAAAATCCCTCAGGGTACCAAGTGCTCGCTCAAGGGAGTCTGAGAGAGCCTCAACACCCTTGAACGTCAAGTGTATCCCGTCACGGGCGTAGAGGGCGTCGTTGCCAAAGAAGAGGTCCCAATTGCCGATGAACAGCCACCCATTGCGCTCACAGTGTTCAGCAAGTCTGCTGTTCACTGCTATCGCCCTGGACAGCCATCCATCGCCAACGCCCCTCCTTGGCAGGACGCCACACACTACTGGTGACCCACCAGCATCTCTTATCCTACCTAACAGTTCCCTAAAACGCAGGAAAAGGTCCTCGCTTTGCACACGAGAAACGTCGGTTCCGTCACAGTTGAGAAAGACAATGGGGTTCGATCCCTCACTTGCCATACACGCCTCAATCCTGTCTGATATATGGCCCACCCCTGCCCCTGGGAAACACACCCTCGTCCTGTTCTTATCCTTGGAGCAAAATTACCTGTCAACATAACAAATCTGACTGTCACCAATGACAAGCACCCGGCGACCAGGAGAGGGGCCAGAAGGACGGGTGGGTGAAGGGGGGAGGGGAGAGCAGGAAGGGAGGGGAGGGACCTGCTGTGAAGAACGAGGAGAAATTGTGGAAGTGGTGGAAGGTGGAGAGGAGGAGGAGAAGGAGGAGGAGAAGGAAGAGGGAGAGGAAGAGGAGGATGTTGGGGAGGAGGAGGAGGAGGAGGAGGATGGGGAGGAGGAGGGGGAGGAGAAGGAAGAGGAAGG
Organism: Eriocheir sinensis; assembly: GCF_024679095.1. Classification (NCBI taxonomy): domain Eukaryota; kingdom Metazoa; phylum Arthropoda; class Malacostraca; order Decapoda; family Varunidae; genus Eriocheir; species Eriocheir sinensis. The sequence goes on along the minus strand of NC_066566.1, from coordinate 7,974,196 downwards.
AGGAGGAGGAGAAAGGGAGGGTGAGGGTGGGGAGGGAGGAACGGACGAGGAGAGGGAGGGGGAAGAGGCGGAAAGGGAAGGTGAGGGACAGGTGTGGGAGGGAGGGACGAGCGAGGAGGCGGAGGACGAGGAGGAGAGAGAGAGGAGGAGGAGGAGGAGGAGGAGGAGGAGGAGGAGCAGGAAGAGGGAGAGGAAGAGGAGGATGCTGGGGAGGAGGAGGAGGATGGGGAGGAGGAGGAGGGGGAGAAGGAAGAGGAAGGAGGAGGAGCAGAAAGGGAGGGTGAGGATGGGGAGGGAGGAACGGACGAGGAGAGGAAGGGGGAAGAGACGGAAAGGGAAGGTGAGGGACAGGTGTGGGAGGGAGGGACGAGCGAGGAGGCGGAGGAATACATAGGAATACATAGAAAGAACAGACACCAGAAGACCTATCGGTCTATGGCGAGGGTGTCTGTTTACTACCGCTACTACTAGTAATCTACGTGTGGTAGGACAGGACAGAAAAGATGAAGGCTCCTCCCCACCCACCTCTCCCTCCGGCAACGTGCCGGCAGGAAATAGTTAGAAGAGAACACCATGTGCCTTTAAGGAAGAAAGGGACATGGAAATTTTACAGTAAAGAGAGAAATAAGAGGAAATTACTACCCTCAACTTACACTACTGGTAACCTAAGCTGTGGGGGAAAATGACTTCAATACATAAGAACATAAGAACATAGAAATACAGGGAGACTGGAAGAGGACGAGTGACCTACACAGGGCAGTCCCAGAATCTCCTCTAATACTCACGATGGGTGAGGTGTAGTTTCCGGGGCACAGGTGGAGGCTTGATCCTCGTTTTACCGGCGGTACTAGGCACGGCACCAGTAACGTGTCACCTTACTGCACCCACACCTCACTCCACCTGTCATGCGGACATCAACTGTTGCTTTACTCTATTGTTGACTTTCGCTACTTGCAATCTAGGTTGTGGGGGAGAATTATATGAATATAGGTTGAGGTCTTGCTGCAATCTGTCTGAAAACATGCGAAAAAGGGTCAGTATAATCTTATATCCCTGAAGTACTTATCCAAAGAAGACTTAAAGCTATTGATACTCTGTGCGCTAACTACTGACGGTGGGAGTCAATTCCAGTGATCGACAACTCTATTATTGAAAAAACTTCTGCACACCAATGTGTTACATCGATTTCCCTTTTAACTTCGTACCGTTGCTGCGTGTTCTTGTGTTGATGTCTCTCTGAAATAGACTATCTGGGTTAATGTTGTCGAATCCATTAAGGATTTTGAACACTTCAATTAAGTCCCCTCTTATCCTTCGCTTTTTTTAGGAAAAACGTATCTAAACGCTTTAAACGCTCGTCATATGGCAAGTTTCGGAGCGCTGGAATTTGTTTGGTTGCTCGTCGCTGTATCTTTTCTAGCAAAACTTGATCTTTGATATAGTTCGGTGACCAGAACTGAACGGCGTATTCTAGGTGTGGTTTTACAAATGCTAAATATTATCTCTTCATAAGTTCGGGTGATTTATAATCAAAGTTTCTTGAGATCAATCCCAACATCATATTGGCTTTTTTTACTCGCTGCAGAACATTGATCACTCATTTTAAGAGTGTTACTGATAAGGACACCAAGATCTTTTTCTTGTTTTACTTCGCTGAGCTCATGTCCTTGAATCTGATATTTAAAGTTAGGGTTTTTTTCACCTATGTGCATTACTTTACACTTATCTACGTTAAAACTCATTTGCCATTTTTCGCTCCAGTCGGCAAGTCTTATTAAGTCTGATTGAATATTCTCGCAACTTTGACTGTTCATTACCGTACCTCCTAATTTGGTGTCGTCGGCGAATTTGGCTACTTTTGATAGGATATCAGTTTCTAAGTCGTTCACGTAAATTATGAATAGTGTTGGCCCCAGGACCGAACCTTGGGGAACGCCACTGGTGACGGGTTGCCAATCCGATGCTTCACCATTAAGAACTACACGTTGTTCTCTGTCGGTGAGCCAGTCATGAATCCACGCACATAGATGGTCGTTAATACCGTGGGAACGCAGTTTTGAAATAAGCCTAACGTGAGGAACTTTATCAAACGCTTTCTGAAAATCTAGGTAAATTACGTCATATGGGCTTCGGGCGACCCAACATGTATAAACATCGTTGAAAAAGGTTAATAGGTTGGTAAGGCAAGACCGATTACTACGAAATCCATGCTGACTATCAGTTATCAAATCATTCGTGTCAAGGAAAGTGATCATTTTATCCCTGATTATTTTTTCGAATAGTTTAATTAGGACAGACGTAAGGCTGATGGGACGATAATTACTGGCTTGTTTTTTATCTCCTTTTTTAAAGATCAGTGTAATATTGGCCTTTTTCCACTCGTGAGGCACACTGGCCTGTGTTAATGACTTGTTGAATATTAATGTTATGGGTAATTCTAGCTGTTGACTATATTCTCTCAACACGCGAAGAGATAAATTGTCGGGGCCCGGAGATTTATTTGGATCTATTTTCTGCAGGCACGCACGCACTTCGCTGATATCAATTTCGATCAACGCAAGCTTATGTTCTTCAGGGCCTTGAAAAATTTTCTTTGGGGCTGGAATCGATGTCATGTTTTCTTTTGTAAATACGCTACTAAAGGTTGAATTTAGGACCGACGCCATGCCTTTATCGTCACTAATCGTATTTCCACTTAATAGTAGTGGGCCGATATTATTTTTAAGTTTTTTGTTTCTTATGTAACTGAAAAATAACCTGGGATTTTTCTTGACATCGAGTGATATTTTCATCTCATATTCGCGTTTTTGTTTTCTGATTTTCCTTTCGCACTCTCTCTTGACATTGATGTACTTAGTATGATCCTGTGAATTATGCGACAGCTTATATTGCTCATACAGTTTTCTTTTTTCGACGATGATTTTTTGTAGGTAATTATTCGTCCACAACGGTTTTTGATTATCAGTCCTTCGTGGCTTGAGTGGAATGAATTTATTTACGACGAGGAGGAGAGAGAGGGAGAGGAGGAAGAGGAGGAGGAGGAGGAGGGGGGGTGGGAAGATCTCCAACTCGTTGATCCTCTGATCATCCTTCTGAGTCTTAACGCAGAACCTACAAACGTCCTTCGAAAGAAGGTACTGCTTGGCCATGCGAAGGCCACACCCAAAACAACGCTTGAGGGACGTCATGGTGAAGATATGGGCGAGGTAAGACAAAAATAATTTGGCGCTTAGGATAATAACAAAAGTCCGCACTGCGGTGACGTCGTCAGGTCAAATCTCTCGGGAAAAACGCGTATCTAGGAAAACAAACCAGCAGCTGCTGTCAGGTCGCAGTCAGGTCAGTTCCCCGGGGAAAAGGGTGTGGCTCGGTAAAAAAAAAAAAGGCGCGGTTACTTCTACCTACCAAGACAAGACAAAACACGGGCCTATATTATTATACTGAGAAATCACTTACGGAAATAAGATAAAACTTTCACACAAAAGCAATATAAAACCGTGTAGCACTGGGTTTGCGTGAAAGAGTGTTGAAGTTGGTGTAGGTGTGGGAAGCTTAATACACGTGGCCTAGAACTAACTGTGGATCACTATCTAACTAGGTAAATACTAATTCAGAGCACTTAGCGGGTTGTAGTATGCAGTAGTCCTCCTGATTGTGTAGTCCTCCAGCACAGCACAAGCTCCCAGCACAGAACGCCTCAAAGCACACCACAAAAACAGCACACAAACAGAGGAAAAAGGCTAGTTGGCACCACACAGCAGGGGAGCAAAAGTCAACGTGTTAACCTGGGGAAGGTCAGCGCTCGACTGGCGCTTACTGACTCTTAGGCGCCGTCTTAGCTGAAAGTGATTAATGATTGCTTGAAATGAAAGAGATAAAAACACAGAGTGAAGGGGATTAGGAAAGGAGTGAGGTGAGTGAGAGGGGGTTTAGGAGAGGAGGTAAAGTGAGAGAGGAGGAGTAGGAAGGGATGTGAGGTGAGTGCAGAGGGGGAAAGAGAGGAGGTGAGTGAGGTGTGTGAGATCAATGAGGGTTATGAAAGAGGTGAGGTGAGGTGAGGCGTGTGAGATCAATGAGGTTTAGGAAAGAGGTGAGGTGAAGTGTGTGAGATCAATGAGGGTTATGAAAGAGGTGAGGTGAGGTGTGTGAGATCAATGAGGGTTAGGAAAGAGGTGAGGTGAGGTGTGTGAGATCAATGAGGGTTAGGAAAGAGGTGAGGTGAGGTGTGTGAGATCAATGAGGGTTAGGAAAGAGGTGAGGTGAGGTGTGTGAGATCAATGAGGGTTAGGAAAGAGGTGAGGTGAGGTGTGTGAGATCAATGAGGGTTAGGAAAGGGGTGAGGTGAGGTGTGTGAAATCAATAAGGGTTTGGAAAGAGGTGAGGTGAGTGAAGGGGTGGGTAAATATGATGTGAGGTAAGGTGAGCGAGGAGGGGGGGGGGGCTTAGAAATATGTGGAGGTGAGGGAGGGGTAGGAAGGGCTAATCCTCTAGGAGATTTGTAGTGAGGAGGAGCAGAAGGGAGGTGAGGTGAGGGAGTGTGTGTGTGGGGGGGGGCTTAGGTGAGGTGAGGGAAAGGGGGGTAGGAAGGGTTAATCCTCTAGGGGATTTAAAGAGGGTGTAGTAGGAGGAGCAGATTGAATCCTCAGGGAATTCAAAGGGTGAGGTGTCGGCAAGCACATCGCAAAAAAGAAAAGAAAGAAAAACACACGAGAAACTCACGCAAGAACACCCGACACACCCAAATCACACGTGAAAAAAAATGGAGATCACAACAGCACACGAAAAACAGTCAGAAACTCAAGTATAAGCACGATTCAACACCCCCAAGTCACTCGCAAAACACCGGAAACACAACAACACACTCGAAACACTCTGAAACCCACGCAGAACACTCGGAAACACAGCCAAATCACACGCGAAAACACCGGAAACAACAAAACACTCGAAACACTCTGAAACCCACGCAGAAACACTCGGAAACACAGACAAATCACACGCAAAAACACACAACACGCTCGAAACACACGCAGGGATATCACAGGCAAGACGCAGCAAGGCTGTGAACGATCGCAGCGTGGATCTCACTTCCGCTTCTCAGGAGAGCTCAGGAGGCACGACCTCTCAGAGTGAGGGCAGGGCGCGTAGTGAGGGAGGGCAGGGCGCGTAGTGAGTGAGGGCAGGGCGCGTAGTGAGTGAGGGCAGGGCGCGTAGTGAGGGAGGGCAGGGCGCGTAGTCAGTGAGGGCAGGGCGCGTAGTCAGTGAGGGCAGGGCGCGTAGTCAGTGAAGGCAGGGCGCGTAGTGAGTGGGGGCAGGGCGCGTAGTGAGTGAGGGCAGGGCGCGTAGTGAGTGAGGGCAGGGCGCGTAGTGAGGGCAGGGCGCGTAGTCAGTGAGGGCAGGGCGCGTAGTCAGTGAGGGCAGGGCGCGTAGTGAGTGGGGGCAGGGCGCGTAGTGAGTGAGGGCAGGGCGCGTAGTGAGTGAGGGCAGGGCGCGTAGTCAGTGAGGGCAGGGCGCGTAGTGAGTGAGGGCAGGGCGCGTAGTGAGGGCAGGGCGCGTAGTCAGTGAGGGCAGGGCGCGTAGTGAAAAGAGAGAGAGAGAGAGAGAGAGAGAGAGAGAGAGAGAGAGAGAGAGAGAGAGAGAGAGAGAGAGAGATTGATTTGATTTGATAAGTTTATTACGCCTAATGGCTACAAACAAAATACAAATTCGATATCCACAGGTTGAGATCCGTACACACACACACACACACACACACACACACACGCACACACACGCACACACACACAAAATATAAGAGACTGAAAGATTCACATTTAATATCCCCCAAAATAAGGAAATCTTATGAGCATTAAGTCCAAATTGTCATCCTGAAGTAGATATTTACAAACATTAGTTAAATCCTGTCCCTGCGGTAATAGGTCTTTCACTGTGGGGCAGGCAAGACAATAATGTTGAAGGGTATTAGCGTTCACTTGGTCACATAGTTTGCATGTAGAATAGTGTGGCATATCCTCGACCTGGGAGATCTGCCACACTGGTCGATAACCCAACCTAATCCTCGCTCTCACGACATTGTGTCTACGGACCATGAGGCCATGACGACGATATTTGTGTTTTGTGTCCATGAAGGCGTCGTGATGTCGGATGGATACATTGTCAGCACGCTCAGAGTTCCTGCGATTCACCACACGGGCGTTGACGTCTGACATCAGCGTATTCCTGTAGCACCGTAAGGAGAGCGGGACACGCACTGCAGGAAGGTTAAGGCCACACGCAGCCTTAGCGAGACCGTCCACAGTATCATTGGCCGTGAGTCCAACATGAGACGGCACCCACAAAAAGGACACAACCAACGCTCTGTCACGTGCGGTGGCCAGCCGACGTAGGATATCTTGAACCACGTGATCGTAAGCGGGTCTCGGAGATGAAAGGGCGAGAAGGGCAGACTTGGAGTCGCAGATGATCACCCAACTCAGTCCCCTGCCAGTAAGGAGGGTAACAACATCCAACAAGCCATTCAGCTCACAGTAGTTGGAAGACGTCGAATTGGGTAAACGACGGCCAACCCACCCATCTCCCGGCGGTGCCACAGTGGGGGAGAACACAGCACACGCCGCACTCCCGTCCGCCTGCAGTGAGCCGTCAACGTAGAGATGGTGTGCAGCAGGAACAGAAGCAGACACACTGGCGATGGCCTCAAGGGACAACTGCTTCTGTAGGAGAGTATGGTCAGTTTTAGATGTACGAGTGAAGGAGATGCGTGGATTAGGTACTCGCCAGGGTGGCAAACCAGGAACAACCTCGACTGCAGGGACATCAATGGCAAGCCTTCGGAGATCAGCACATACCATGCGGACAAGTGTGCTTCCGCCTGGCCGAAGTGGAGGTCGGCGCGTGTTCGGATCGAGTGCCGCTCGGATGACATAAGTGTAGTGAGCAGCAAGATGGGGAAAATGCAAACACTTGATGCTGAAATACTTGACATTCATGTAGATCCTATCAACAAGTGGAGTCAAAGTTAGCTCTGACAGCATGTTGACTATTCTGGTCGAAGTTGGGCAACCCAGGATAAACCGCATGACTTTGTTTTGAAACTTTTCAAGTGGTTGCAGTGATGCCCTGGAAAGCTGGCAGAGCGCAGGGGAAAGATAATCGACAACTGATCGAAGAAACACTATGTAGATGGTCTTGGCTACAGGGATAGAGACTCCTTTCATGTTGTTTGCAAGCCACTTGACAGGGATGAAGCGCTGCTCTAGTCTGTCCAGTAGCTCCTTAATGATGGGATGGATACGTTGTTGTGCAGGCATAGCTGGGGTGATGCGCACGGGTGAACCTAAGTAGGTATACTGTGTGCAATGAGGGACAATACTGCCTCCCACGGTGAAGACAGGGAGCGTCTGAGGGTTGCGTGTGGAGAAAAGCCTACTCTTCTCAGGGGAAATAACGAGGCCACAAGCAGTTGAGGATGCATAAAACGCATGGAGGAATTGCTGAAGATCCATGGGTGAGTAGGAGTGGATGCAAATGTCGTCAGCATAACAGGTGATTGCAATGCCAGGGCTGTCAGGAAGGAGAGAAAGAAGGCGATGCATGAGGACGTTGAAGAGAAATGGACTTAGTACGCCACCTTGTGGAGTACCCAAATCGAAGCCTTTAGAGGTACTGCACGCGCCCCTAAAAAGGACCCGAGCAGTTCTGTTGCTGAGGTAGCTACGTGTCCATCTCAAAAAACTTCCTTTAACACCAAAGGCCACAAGCTGATCAAGTATGACTTCTCTACTCGCAATATCAAAAGAACTCTTAAGATCGGTAAATGCTGCAACACTGGTGGGTGAAAGGCGGGAATAAAGCTCATACAGGCAGTGGTGCGTCCCCCGCTGAGGCAGGAAACCATACAGTCGCGGCGAAAGTTTGTTTTGCAGGCGGAACATCATGCGGTTAAAGAAGATCCGTTCAAGCACCTTACTGAAGCACGATGTCAGGGAGATGGGGCGGAATTTATCAGTACCGGGTTTTGGTATGGGCACTATGGTGCTAGAGGTCCACGCCCGGGGCACACAACCCTTCCGAAAACACGAGTTATAAAGCTGCAGCAGGGGATCGCCAGGAACTGTCTGGAGAAGACGTAGGACAGAGTAAGTGATTCCGTCATCACCAGGTGCTGATGATGTACCTCGAGTCAGGGCACGCTGCAGCTCATCAGACGTGATGGGAACGTCATCCTCCTCATCTGTCCGCAACAGAGCGTCCACCAGGGCCAGGCGGAGAGAACGAAGGCTTGCGTGGGAGGAGAGTGCAGCTTGTACAGGTGCTGGAAGGTTGCCAGGTCGTGATTGTGCAGACCAGGAGTCAATAAGGGACTCGGCATATTCCGTTGGACTGTGATGGAGAGCAGTGCAAGGCTTTTTCTTTACAATCTTGTTAATCTTGTGCCACATTGAACCCACGCTGGTGAGATGATTGATGCTATCAGTAAAGTTGTGTCACGAGTCAGTCTGGGCATGCTGTTGGAGTCATCAGCTCGTCTCGAGACGTCTGGTACTGGTGAAGATGGGCAGGGGTTGGGTCTCTCTGGAAAGCAAGGCCGTGCTCCACCGCCTTCCTTTCTGCCTGAAGCACACGGTCATCGAGTGGCCCGATACGAACCCCAGGTCGACGGGTGAGATGAGGCCGGGTGACATACCGGGTGTAAAAATCACGGGTGGACTTCACCAGCGAGGAATACAACTCATCAGGGGAGCTGGTATTAAATGTAGGAAGCATAGTAGTCATGTAGGAGATGTATGTTGGACAGTATTTTGGAGGTATCTGGACGCGGGTGCGGGCGTGAGAGGGAGGGGGTGTTGCTGGTACGGAGTATCGGAGGCCCAGAGCAACGTGGTCGGAGAACAGCACGGGGATGGAGAAACACTTGACACGTGGAGCTACCAGTCCTGACGTAAAGATGTGGTCCAGGGTACCTCCACGGGAGTGGGTGGCGCCGCCAGTATCCCATCGTGTGAGTCGATGTCGTCTGACGAAATCAAGAAGTCGAAGCCCATTCCGGTTCTGAGCTGGAGAAGAGTCACCAAGTTCAGGATGGCGGGCATTAAAATCACCCATGTACACAATGCCACTAAGTGTTGGAAGGGGCAAGGCCGCCAAGTTTATTCTTCCCGGGGCTGAATAGACATTACATGAACGAATCTTGCCGTGTCCCATCGCTACCTCCAGGAGTTGAAAGGTCATGTCTGCTTCAACGGAGGTACGAAGCAGCTGGTGTGGTACTGAGGAGTGTACATAAAAATTATGTGACGAGACCGTTTGGAACTGGGTGGACGTAAGAAACGTAGCCAGTAAGTGAGGGAGCTTGTCTGTCACCAAGAAGAGGACCAACAAAGGCCTCCTGAATGAATATGACTGTCGGGGAGTGCTGGTTAACATATCCCTTCAAAGCTGAGAGTCTTGCCAGATCTCTTAAACCGCAGGCGTTCCAGGAGATGACATGAAGCTCAATATTACGTGCGAATTCTACCCTTCGGTACGCGGAAGCCAGACGTGGAAGAGGTGGTGGGGCGCGCACGAACACGCTGTGCCCCGCCCACTGGGTAGGAAGGTGTCAACGACTCCATATCCTTCTTCTCTAGGTGGGAAACGATGGCGTCAAACTTCTCGGTGAGTGTGGTGACCGTAGCAATCATTGCCTGCTGCCCTTCAACAAGTGTGGTGAGTATGGTGTCTGTGGAGGCTTGTTTGGCGACGAGATCAACAAGGTTAGTCTGCAGTGCATCACACCGCTCTGCGAGTGAGTTGCAACGAGTCGTTAGAGCAGCAACAGCCTCACCAAGCTCACGAATCTGTGCTGACTCCGAGGAGACAGAAGCTTCATAATGCGGAGTTTGAGGCAACGAGGCTAGCGGAGGAGGCGAGGCTGCTGGTTGCCTCGCCGAGCGCTTGATACAGCCGTGCCATACATTAACTCCCTGCCTGTTACACCGAGGACACTTCTAGTTGATGTTCGTAGATGCGAGCAGGTCGGGTTGTTCGGTAGCTGAAGGTGAGACAGGAGGCGGCGGAGGAGCGACGCGGTATGAGCAGGTGCGAGAGTCGTGGTCACTAGCGCACCAAGCACATTTTTCTGATGCACTGCAGCAGCGTCGGGCAGAGTGAACACCAGGGAGTTCCAGGGCGAGGGAGGGATCAACACCGACAGGGTACCGAGTTATCAAATAGTTAGGATATTTCCTGGGCCTCTCAGGGGAGTCTTGCACATCAAGAATGACAAACTCACCCTTTGCTACTCGCTCCACGATGTCCTGGCGGCACCTTGCAATGTAGACGAATCGTGGTCACAGATGCCATCTTCACCTCGGCGATATCCCGCTCAAGCTGGAATGTTTTCTTGACCTCCGCAAACCAACGAAACTTAAGTCTCCACTGGTAAACGCTCCCTAAAAGCAAGCTTCACGTGATCAGCACGGGGAGCAAATGCTGGGAGGGCAGGTTTGATAGTAGCTGCAGCAGAGGTGCGTTGAGGAGGCGGCGGCAGCAGAGCAGGGAGTGTGGGGGTTCACTATGTTTTGGTGTCTTGGTAGCGGGTGAGTGTGTCTCGCTGTCACTGTCTGTTGTGTCACCCATAGACCGCTTGCCCGAGTTGGCAAGGCGGGAGCCGTCAGGTCTGGAAGCAGCGGCAACAGAATCACTTGTCACTGACGAGGCAGAAGTGGCCGTGTCCCACGCTTACGTCCTCGTCTTCACTGAGCGCAAGATCCATCTGCACGTCAGCAACAGTACCGGGGCCAGAGTACTCCATGTCAGCAACGATGAACTGCTGCAAGGGGCAAACAGCCACACGTCTTCACCCAACCGTAGGTTGGGCTAGACAGAGAGAGCCAGTGTTGCCAGATGGGATTGATGAATTCCCAGTAGATTTTACTAAAAAAAAATCAGTAGATTGGCAAAGCTCTCCGGTAGATTTTCTTTAATATAGTTCTTATGGCACTTGGAAAAAAAAAAAAAAATATATATATATATATATATATATATATATATATATATATATATATATATATATATATATATATATATATATATGTGTGTGTGTGTGTGTGTGTGTGTGTGTGTGTGACTTCTGTGGGTGTATTTAGATCACCTAAACGTTAGGTACATTTACGTTAGGTAAAATGTATTTCATATTATTTACCAAAGGCAGATCTAATTCAAATAATGTATATTAATCTCATCTCTTCTTTGGTTACAAAGTTATTTTTTTATATTAAAGGTTTATTGTTGTAAAAGAATATACAACTATAGACCTAAAACTTGCTGGCTATTCCGCAAACAATTTCTAGCTTTAATCTCTTCCGGTACTCAAATTACAAAGATACCAAAACAGGAACACTTTGATCTAGTTCCAATGCATAAAAGAAATGGATTAAACTTTGCCAAGCATGAAAACTGAAAAGTAGTATCTGAAAGAAATGAACAAAAATTACATTCCAAAGGTCCCAAAATGTAAATAAATAGCATTAAATTTTAAGTATTAAACATACATTGAAGCCACAAACAGTATGCAATCATTTGATTCCAGAGCGGGGATGCAGAAAACAATTTGCACGTTATGGGTGCCAAGATACGGTCGCCCCACTCTGCAGATTATTTTTTAAACACCATAGGAAGTCCACAACTCCTCGACCTTTCTCCAATAAATGGACATCCACTTATTGGCGAAATTTCGAGGAGTTTTAGACTTCCTTTGGTGTTTAAAAAAAATTAAAAAATGCAAGGTGAGGCGGCCGGATTCTGCCAGCCTTAACGTGCAATTTGCTTTCTGCATCCCCCCCAGAATAATTAGTTAGGAAGCAAAACATTTAATCCTCATCACTGGCACCATCATCTTCCGTGGCTTTATGATCAATACAAGATTTTTTGTACATATCACTATTCAACCCTTGTCTTAGTCCTTCTGTTATTTTAAAACTATGACAATTGGCATTAGATAGAAGTCTCTTAGTGTGTAGCAAACCAGTGAGTGTTCTTGTGGAGAGTCTATTTCTCAGTGTAGTCTTCATGCGGTTTATGGCTGAAAACGTTCTTTCAACGCTAGCACTTGAGTGAGGCAAACAGAGCAACCTCAGCATGAAGGAAGCTAAATGTGGATACATTGGACTTCCATCTCCTAGTTTTACGTTTTGTACTCTTACCCAAAACTCAGTTACGCTTGCGTCACTCCTAGTACACAGTATGTCACTGTTCCTTAACAGCCGCCATTCTGAATCCATAGTTTGAACTGCCTGACTGGGAACAAGGCTTGGAAATGAGCTCATTAAAGCAGCAAGTGAATCCACTGACTTACTTCTTACCACGTCAGGATCTAATACTTCCAGATGCTGGAAAGTATCTTCTGCAAATGGAAACCTTTTGCATATTTGAGTTGCTGCTTCTACAAGAAATACTTGACATCTTTGCCGAAATGTTTGCACATCTGGAGGGGGGAGGTTTTGCCCTTGATGGAGTGTCATGGCTACCTTAGCTCCCAGATAGATTGAGGAGAGGTCTTTGAAATTACTAGGATCCTTAAATTCTATACTGCTTAGTGGAGTTTTTCTCAGGTAATCATCTTTAAGATAGCAATCAAGCAAGGATCTAAAGGCCTGCAACACTGATTTATATAGCTTGTGAATTTGTGGACTCTGTGATTGCATTTGCAGGTTAAGAGTGTTGAATATTGGGAGAACAAAATCCAGAAATTCCAAATACATCTTTGTAAAAGGGTTATTTAGCCTTTGTAGTATGGTGCCACTTGCAACGAGTCTGTCATTGAGAACAGCTCCAGTAAAGTATAGCTTGAGAGCATCCCATTGCTCAAGCAGCCTGGACACTACCATATGTAGGGATAACCATCGAGTTTGACTCGGATGGAGTAATTTGTGAGGTTTAGCATTAACAAAAGACTGAAATTCTTTTAGGTCACCAATGCGCTTTGGACTGCAACTGAAGTATGAGAACACATCACGAGCCAAATCTTCCACATCTTTAGGTAAAGTTGCACATGCATATGAAGCACAAAGCGCAAAGGAGTGGCAAATACATTTCATCACAAATAACCCTGGTATATCCTTTTTTAGTAATGTTGAGAGAGAGTTGCGAGCTCCAAGCATGGAATTTGCCCCATCAGCACCAAAGCCAATCATATTTTCTTTATAGGGGATATGATTGCAGGCAAAAAAGTTTACGACAGACTCATACAGTGTCTTTGCAGTTGCATCATGTAGAGGAATCAGACCTAAAAAACAATCAGTCACTTTGTCTTCAATCATAGTCCTGACAACCATACACAGATGCTTTACAGATGACAAATCAGTGCTTTCATCAACAATCAGTGAAAATTTTGAATCCTGAAGTTTTCTAATCAATATATCAGAGCTTACCTCACCTGTCACATGGTTTATAATTGATGTTAGCTTTGTGCGTCCACACTTGATCTGTTTTGCAATATTTGAATCAGGACATATGGCCTGAATGAGTGCTGGCATGTGCTCCACAGTTCTAATTGGCAAATCATGCTCACACACAAATGCAGCCAGTCTAATCTCACCATCCCGAACAGCTTTGTCAATTTTTGTTTTAGCGCTAACCAGAGGCATGTCTAGTACGGAGGGTAATTTGGCCTTACTACACATATCTTGGTGCTTTTTAGTAGTGGAATGCCTCTTTACCTCCATTTTACCTGCGCTAACATTTATGTGAACATGACATGCATCACAGAAAGCAAATGTTTGTCCCTTTGAACTTGCTTTAAGCCATCCCTTGAATTCTGGTTCAGATTCCCATTCATGGTGATATTTCTGAGCATATTTTATCTTTTTCTTTGGAGTTTCACCTACTTTGCTGAAGGTAGATGCAGTAGGCCTACCTGCTGCTGACTGATCACGTCTCCCTCGCGACTCAACGTTTTTGTCCTTCGACCCATCCATTTTTTCTGCATGCTCCCAATCAGAAGGTTCCATACTTGATATACCTCAATTGCAGTCTGGTCTTGTGTCCGACTCCTACAAAAGATATTCTGGTTAATACGTAGGCCTAGTTTACTTTCTGTGCCTGACTTTTGTTTTCAATATTATTTTTCTTCTTTTTCCGCTGGCGATGTTTTTATTTCCTCTATAAGGCAAAATATCAAATAACAGTACCGTACACAGCTGGACGCGGTCGTTAGGTTAGGTGAGGTCAGATAGGGTTGGGTTAGGTTAGGTAGAGGGGTTCGAGAGGCGAAAAGCCCCCCTCTCCCGTTAGGCGTTGGTTTTAGCATTGAGTATTGTACATGAGACAAGGTGGGATTACCAAGGGTTGGTTAAGTTAAGTTTGATTAGGTTAAGTAGTAGAGGGAGGGCGAATCCCACCTCGATATATAAAGGGGGGTACAGGCCGAAGCCCTCCCAATAAGTTTCAGCAGGTTGCCACAGAAAATTACGCCATTTGAAGGAACTTTCTTGAAAGGGAATTTTCGCCGTAGCTTTTTCTTATCTTGCCAAATATGGTGTATTTAAAAACCCCGCATTCCCCCACGTCCCCAGGTTTGTAGGCTTTGGAAAGGGAAATAGGAAAAGTGGTGTGCGTAAACTACATACGGTATTTTCCGATATTCTAGTCCTGTCGAACAAAGTACTGCACAAATGCACAAATAGTAATACACATATAGATAAGACGTAGAGATGCCCAAATGTTGAAGCTATGACACGAGGACATTTAAATTATGAACGTCACACGAAGGTATACACTATTAAACTCACACCACCCACCTCCCTTCAGAAAAAGCTGCAGCCCGAAGATTCCATACTTTGACACGCCGCGGCCTCGCAGTTTGGTCTGATGTGTTCGATACCTACAAAAAGAGGTACAGGCAGGTGCACAAACGGTAGCTACACTCGTAAACTAATACACACCACCCATCTCCCTTCACAAACGATGCAGCCCGCTAATATGTGAGGCCCTTTTTAAATAAATTAACACAAATTTGAACTTCTAAACAGCATGGATATATTATCTAAAGACTTACAGGTGCGTGGGTGTAAGCTTAGGTGTTTGAGACCAGTACGGAGGCTGCAGCCTACAGAGTACAGACACTTGAAAGATATATATGTATACTTAGTTACTGACTAGGGCCGAGCCAGTGACGCCACTCACGCCAGTCTCGTTTGTTGTTGTCCGTCAGCTGAGTGCCGATACACGAACAAGACACGTACGTTCGTCGTCCGGTTAGCCACCGTCTCCCACCCGACCCCATATCTCTCTCTGGTTTGCCCCCCCAAAATATATATATATATATATATATTTTTTTTTTTTTTTTTTTACAGCAAAGGAGACAGCTCAAGGGCACAAAAAAGTAAACATTAATAAAAAAAAGCCCGCTACTCGCTGCTCCTAAAAAGAATCCAAAGAGGTGGCCGAAAGATAGGTCAGTTTCGGAAGGAGAGGTGTCCTGATACCCTCCTCTTGAAAGAGTTCAAGTCGTAGGCAGGAGGAAATACAGATGAAGGAAGATTGTTCCAGAGTTTACCAGCGTGAGGGATGAAAGAGTGAAGATGCTGGTTAACTCTTGCATAAGGGGTTTGGACAGTATAGGGATGAGCATGAGTAGAAAGTCGAGTGCAGCGGGGCCGCGGGAGGGGGGGAGGCATGCAGTTAGCAAGTTCAGAAGAGCAGTCAGCGTGGAAATATCGATAGAAGATAGAAAGAGAGGCAACATTGCGGCGGAATTTAAGAGGTAGAAGACTATCAGTATGAGGAGGAGAGCTGATGAGACGAAGAGCCTTTGCCTCCACTCTGTCCAGAAGAGCTGTGTGAGTGGAGCCCCCCCACACATGAGATGCATACTCCATACGAGGGCGGACAAGGCCCCTGTATATGGACAGCAACTGTGCAGGGGAGAAGAACTGGCGGAGACGGTACAGAACGCCCAGCCTCGAGGAAGCTGATTTAGTAAGAGATGAGATATGAAGTTTCCAGTTGAGATTTTGAGTTAAGGATAGACCGAGGATGTTTAGTGTTGAGGAAGGTGATAGCTGGGTGTTGTCAAAGAATAGGGATAGTTGTTTGGAAGATTGTGTCGAGTGGATAGGTGGAGAAACTGTGTTTTTGAGGCGTTGAAGGACACCAGGTTCTTCTTGCCCCAATCGGAAATAATAGTAAGGTCTGAGGCTAAGCGTTCTGCAGCCTCCAGCCTTGAGTCGTTAAGTTCCTGAAGGGTGGGTCTTCTATTAAAAGAAGTTGAATAATGCAGAGTGGAATCATCGGCGTAGGAATGGATAGGACAGTTCGTTTTGGAAAGAAGATCATCAATGAACAACAGAAAAAGAGTGGGAGATAGGACAGAACCCTGTGGGACACCACTGTTAATAGATTTAGGGGAAGAACAGTGACCGTCTACCACGGCAGAAATAGAACGGTCAGAAAGGAAACTGGAGATAAAGGTACAGAGAAGGATAGAAACCGTAGGAGGGTAGTTTAGAAAGCAAAGATTTGTGCCAGACCCTATCAAAAGCTTTTGATATGTCCAGCGCAATAGCAAAAGTTTCACCGAAACGGCTAAGAGAGGATGACCAAGAGTCAGTTAAGAAGGCTAGGAGATCACCAGTAGAACGCCCCTTGCGGAACCCATACTGGCGATCAGATAGAAGGTCAGAAGTGGAAAGGTGCTTTTGAATCTTCCGGTTAAGGATTGATTCAAAAGCTTTAGATAGACAAGAAAGTAAAGCAATAGCAATATATAATAATAACAATAAAAATAACAAATAAATAAATAAATAAAAACCTCTCTCTCTCTCTCTCTCTCTCTCTCTCTCTCTCTCTCTCTCTCTCTCTCTCTCTCTCTCTCTCTCTCTCTCTCTCTCTCATGAAACTGAATATCGGTAGGTTTCTCGGTAGGTTTTATCGAAAATCCAGTAGATTTGACCTTATTTTCGAAATCGGTCGGTAGATCGGTAGATCCATCAAATATCCAGTAGATCTACCGATTTATCGGTAGATCTGGCAACACTGGCTCAGAGAGCAGTGTTGCCACGCTACCACGACTAATTTTCCCTACAGCCAAGGTTATTTTCCCCTATATTCCCCTACGCTCACAAATCGTAATAATATAGTGAAATAAAGACTACACATGGAAAAAAAAAATGTTTACTTACATGCTTAGCAGGTTGATGATGATTATGAAGATTCTTGTGCTTCAACGAACATAGCATTTTCATCTTTATCTGAGTATTTTGAGAAGTATCTTGTTCTTGCACTTGATTACAGCTTACACAGAGAAGGGGTCAGGGCAAAATTTGATGGAAATCTCTCGCATGTTTTAATTATTGATTCCAGTGTTTTAGTCGATAACTTATTTCTAAGTTTTGATTTGTTGTTGTTAAGTTTCGAGAATGTTCTTTCAACTTCTGCTGTACTTTGGGGTAATGCTGTTACTCTCAGCATGAAGGTTGATAGTTGTTCATATGAAGCTACTTTTCTCATTTCTTTCCAAAACTCCTCAATGCTCTTACTTTCCCATCCGCCTCTCTTAACCTCTTCATCAACTAAGATTGACCTCCATTGTCGATCAATGATTTGTACATTAGCATCAGGAAGAAGACGTGGTAGCCTCCGAAACAAGACTGCTGCTGAGTTCACTTCAGCTTTATCCTTCAAAATGTATTCATGGTTAACGTCTTTGAGTGCCGCAAAAACTGGATCCACTAGATCAATCCTTTTAAGAATTTGACAGCATGCAGTTTTGTACCAATTTCTACACCGTGAAAGAAAGCTCTTTCGTGTCGCTTCAATTTTGGCAGGGTTTCGCTTGCAAGTATCCCAGGATAGACTTTATCCAACTGCAACCAATTTGATTCATCCTTAAAACTCGAAATCTTGAAACTAATGCTCTCCCTTTTCATGTAACTTGAGCCAAACATTTTAAGGACTCTTTCAGTTTCTGGCAGTAGCATGTGCAGTTTGAAGCTATTTGACTGAAAAAGCTTATTTAAGCCAACCAGATCCCCGAGAACAAAGCTTGTAAATTCAAGAGTGGCTTGGATATATGGAGATTTTATAGCCTGAAGTATTCTGTCAGCTTGCATATTTTTCACTCCAATAGCCTCTCCTGTAAAATACAAGTCAAGTGCTGACCACTGTTCAAGTACCCGGTTAACACACTGAGAGATTGACAACCACCTTGTTTGACATGGCTTCAATAGCTTATGAGGTTCACACTCCACGAAGTGTTGGAATTCTTCATAACTCTCTTTCCGGTTTGGTGATAATTTGAAATAATTATAAATGTCTTGGATTAGCTGCTCTGCAGTTTTTGAGAGCTCTTCACATGCATGTCCTGCAACTAAGTGGAATGTGTGGCAAAAACATTTCATGACAAATAAATCTGGCATAACTTCCTTTAACTTCGTTAATAACGAGTTATTCTCTCCCTGCATTAAATTTTCACCATCAGAGGCATACCCCACTATCTTGCTCCATTCAATGCCATCTTCTTCAAATGTATTTTTCAGCAGTTCAAATAGCCCTTCTGCAGTACCATCTCTAACAGGGATGAGACGGTAAAAACGTGTCACTGGTTCAAAAGTGTCACTGTTCAAAAATCTGAAGTTAACACAAAACGTTTTTTTCATTGTTATGTGTGTTGCCTTATCACAAAGCACTGAAATTCCACCAGACTTACTAACCTCTTCCATTAGTTTTTCATGTGCATAGGGTGACAGACATTCAGTCAAAAGGTATGTCCCCTTGGTTCTGTTACAAGTCATGCCACTGATCGTCTTCGAATCATCTGCTACAAAGTGAAACGTACTCATCATATCATCAAGACAGTTAAAGGAAAGATTCTTTCTAGCAATCATTGCAACAACATTCAACTCTGCTTTAATTCTGTTCTCATCCTTTACTTCTACATAAGAGGGCATCAAATGATTTGATTGCACTTGTTTTGCTAGTCTTATGTGGGAAGATGTTTTAGTATGTCCGATGAGCTCAGATTTTCCAGCCACTAATTCTTTGTCACACACTTTACAATGAGCTTTTTCCCCTTTTCCAACCGTTAGCCAACCCATGGCCCAACTTTCTTTTTCCCATTCCTTCCGGAACTTTTGGGAACGATAACTCTTTTCAGCTTTCGGCATGATTAGCGAATATTCCACGTAATGAAAGGATCTGCAGTTGTAAAGGTCAGTTTACGAAGCGGAAGTACACCAACTACTGCCGTGCTAACTTCAAAACTGAGAGTGAGAGACTGAGAGTAGCACATCGGGACTTCTTCATACCAATTACCAAGTATCATTAGATTATTTTCTGTCTTTTCATTAAGCTGGCTTAATATTTCCCAAGCCTATATTTAGACAATACCAATGCAATGCTGACAAATAAAAGGAAAGATAAATACACTATTATTAGTGTTATTACTGAGAAAACAAAAATGAAAAAAATCCAAATCCAATATTGCTGAGAGGTCTGCTTCTGCTCTCTCTCTCTCTCTCTCTCTCTCTCTCTCTCTCTCTCTCTCTGAGAGAGAGAGAGAGAGAGAGAGAAAACACGTTAACGTTTTCCATCTTGATTTGTTTGTCTTCATCAAAATACTGTTTTCGTCCTGGTCGATGAAAGTCACCGTCTGCATTTTCCTCAGGTTAAATTTTCGTCATGAGGCAACATTTCTTTATTGTTTCGTTTAATTTTAATTTCGTACACCAGCAGAAACATGTCGATAAACAAAAACGCAGTTGACAGATTTAAGAAAACAGCCTTTCATGCTTAGTTCGAATTCTCAGTGCAGACACGGGGGACAGAGGAGTGTGCCTGCATGCTCGGTTCTTAACTACGGGAGCATCACCACCAAAACAACACGATCAAGCAATATCTTTAATAAATATGTTATGCAAGATCCCATGTCTATGGCGGCACACCCCGAAAACACTCGTTGCGTCGCCTCCTGAACCTTTTCCTGCCTGTTTATCCTCATATCAGAAATTTTCTCCATCATAACAACACACTCGCATAGGAATCCTTCGATTGTTCCATACCTTCGGCGCCCCACTTCCCTAATACACACACTCCTACCTCTCCCTCTTGCACCTTGCTCCTTCATCTCCTGCACTTTGACCCCCAACACGCCTCCTGCCGTGGTATTGTTGTTTCCTGAAGGCGATCCGAGCACGCCGAGCATTTCCAAGCCGACGGGAGCATCACATAATCGAGTCAATCGTCTGGAACCCACGTAGCTTCCCGCGCCTTTCTCGAGAATGCCACTGATCACGTTATGCACGGATGAGCTTCGTGCATTCTATATTATAGTCTGATGCTGGGGGCTGCCAAAACATTGTTCCCAAAATATGTCCACTATAAAGCTCTATATTCTGCATTAATATTTCATTGATTTTTTTTTTTTTTTATTAATAATTCATAGTGTCGTTTAGACTGTAGGAGATTTTTTTTCTTTGTCATTTTCATTTTGCTTTTTATTGCTACAGCATTTTCATTTCACAGGCCTAATCTATTACTACAAGTTAACTCCTCCTGGTTTCTCCCTCCTAGGCACTCATTGTTGCCAACCATAGGGAGATATCCCTAAACGGAGAGACTTTTGATTGATTTTCAGAGGCGTTAGGACGTAGGGACGCCCAGGCAAAATTCCTATAAACGTAGGGACTTTGGGCATTCATTGATTTATATTATATTTTTCTGTAAAAAAAAAGCATGCAAATACTGAAATTTCGTGTACTTAATGCAGTTACGTAGGAAGCCCCTCCTTTACTTTTTCGTTCTCTTTGGCGAACATATAAGGAAATGGGGCTGTCTCAGGTCAAGGGCGTGTCACTTGAGCGATGTTTTCTGGCATCTTCTTATCAAGTGATGTCCATTGTGGCGGCAAAAGATGCGCGTGTGGTCACACGATCGATCCGGCTACGAGAATCTTCCACTGACATCTTCCAGCAACCAAAACAAACAATGGATCGAGAGAGATGTCGTCTTGCTGCGATTGGCCTCAATTAGACCAGTTACTAATAATTTATAATTGCATTACTCACAAATATGACCCGGGTTTCACTGTGGATCTCATTCTTATTTACTATGACAAAGCCTTTGACAAAGTTCACCATCAAATGCTTCTAGATAAACTGTCACTGACTGGTATTTCAGGCAAGCTAATGAACTGGATCTGAAGCTTCCTGGTTGGATGCACCATGTCTGTTTCAATTAGCTGTCACTCGAGCCAACCTAGATCAGCGCTTAGTCGTGTGCCGCAGGGTTCTGTCCTGGAACCGCTTCTGTTTCTGATTTTCATAAAGTATATTGCATCTCAGATCACATGCAAATACAGTAAACCCTCGATAATACGGACTCGCTTATAACGGATTTTGGATATAAGGGAACTGTTGCTTGTATCGTCTGGGAGATTGTCAGGGCTTTGTTCAGAGTTCTCAGGGTACTATGAGTGAACCTTGTTGGATTGGTCGTCACGAAATTTTCACAGAATTTTTCAGAGTAGTCAGAGGATTATCAGAAGGGCTTGTTGCTTAGATCGTCAGGGGATTATCAGGGGATAGTTCAGAGAGTACTCAGGGGATGGTTCAGAGAGAAGTCAGGTGAATAACACGGCGCCTTGTCGCATGGGTCGTCAGGGAATTATCAGAGGATTTTTTAAAGAGTAGTCTGAGGATTGTCAGAGGGCCGCCAGGGGATTGTTCAGAGAGTTCTAAGGGAGATTTTCCAGGGGGGGTCCTTGTTGCATTGGTTGTCAGGGGATTATCAGGGCACTGTTCAAAGAGTACTCAAGGGATTGTCAAGGGTCCTTGTGGCGTGGATCGTCAGGGAACTGTCAGGGGATTGTTCAGAGTGTAATCAGGGAAATGTCATGGGCCCTTGTTGCGTGGGTCGTTAGGGGATTGTCAGGGGATCGTTCAGAGAGTTATCAGGGGAGTGTCACGGTCTCACGGACCTGCTCATACTTTTGACGAAGACATCAAGATCTTGGAAAATTCCACATACCTTGGTAGTGTTGTGCATAGTAATGGCGGGTCACTTCAAGAAGTCTTCCTGCGGATTGGCTTGTCCCACGGTGTTATTGACTCGCTCAATACGACTAATATGCTGTTGTCGATACCCGTTTAGAGGGGCAAAGATTCGGATCTTGAAGTCGATTGTGCTCCCTTTCTTACTTTATGACTGTGAGACATGGACTTTAAATAGTGACTTTAAGGCCGGGTTCTAGCAGTATCATTACGAGACGAACTGACGTCTTTGGTAAAAAGTGTCTTCCCAGAATAGTGTGATATCATTGGAATGACTGTGTCAGATCGGTAATTACTCCTTGTGACAGAATCGAGGCATATTGCCTTCATAGTCCGTGATCGGCAACTCCGGCTGTACAGGTGTGCTACCTAAACGTTGACCCTAATCAGTGGGTTGTATCTGTAAGATACATTCCTGTGTAGAGGAGGTCAAAGAAGTATCACAAAGTTCGTGGCTGGAGCAAGTCTATGGATCCTTTCATGAGTTACTTAGGATAAAAAAAGGTCCTGCGTGAGGGCTTACTCGGAGGGACCCCTTTCCGTTTTTTTGACGCAACTTTTCCAACCCCTTATAATTAATTTTTACTTTTAAAATTCATTGGTGTATTTTTATTCTGTATGACTATTTTTTTAACTAAATTAGTTTCCCTATATATTGCAATAGCATCCTAGCCAACCTTATGAAAGCAAGTCTTAATCATCATCAGAAATCCCAATACTATTCTAAATACTCTTATCCTGAATGTAACCCTCCCCGTTTCTCCCCTTCTCCATAACAGCTTGCAATATTCCACTTACGTTGTGTTCCCTGTGTTTCCTCCATGGTGTCCCCTCCATAATAGTTCCCTCTTGCTACGCCACGTCCGGACAATAAGGTACAGTCGTAACTTTCCACGGACTCCTGTTCATCTCATGTTGTCAATTACTGAGCTTCCTTTGTGCTCGACATTTCCCTTGCTTTCGCTAGATATTTTCTCTCTCTGTTTCTCCCCTCCTACTTCTTATTTGTTCACATTCTGTTCCACGTATTCGCACATCTCTATGACTTATAAAATATGATTTCCAAGATCCCACTGACTCATTTATTCAGGTACTCGTACATTTTCTAAGCATATATGGCACTTTATTTCAAGTAAAATTCGTTCCCACGTGTTTATCGTTTTCAATATCACCTCCGTGCCTTTTTCCCCCGCGAGCAACGAATCGTCTGCATAAGCAAAATAATGTTCCAACTTGTAGCTACCCTATTTCTTGCCTTTTACCCCAACCGCTACATGTATGCATAAGTAATTTGAGACAACGCATCCTTGTTTCCCATTATTGTATTCCAGTCTTCCTCTCCCCCTAATCCAATTTCACTTCATCGCCCAAACACACACACACACACACACACACACACACACACACACACACACACACACACTTGAGTATTATTAATGTGGAGTTTGTGTGTTTTAAGTATTCCATATGTGGAGTTTGTGTGATTGAGTATTCTATATGTGGAGTTTGTGTGTTTTAAGAATAAGAAAGGGAAAAGGAAGGGGAGGACACCGAGCTTTATGCTTTCCCAGGAATTCTGCGCTTAAAATACTGCATGGAGGCTGCCGGACGGGAGCGTGAGGGTCCCTGGACAAGCCCCGGCGGTTGATGGCTCATTAAAAACCTGTGTCGCTGGAACTGAAAGACATATTTCCTTTAAGCCACGGAGCAGCTCAGGTGTCTGCGTCACGCCTGCACGCCCTGTGTACCCTGCGCCTTGTAACTACGTTGTGGATTTGGATGTTGGTGTTATTTTTTTTTCTTCACTGATGATGACGCTGATAGTACGAAATAATAACGATGGTAATGAAAAGAATACTAATAATAATACTGCTTTTCCTCCTCCTCCTCCTCCTACTGCTACTACTACTGATGATGATGATTATTATACTTCTATTATTATTATTATTATTATTATTATTATTATTATTATTATTATTATTACTATTACTATTATTATTATTATTATTATTATTATTATTATTATTATTATTATTATTGTTGTTGTTGTTGTTGTTGTTGTTGTTGTTGTTGTTGTTGTTATTTTATTGTTATTATTATTATTATTATTATTATTATTATTATAATTATAATTATAATTATAATTATAATTATAATAATTATTATTATTATTATTATTGTTATTATTATTATTATTGTTATTGTTATTGTTATTGTTATGATTATTGTTATTATTATTTTATTATTATTATTATTATTATCATTATTATTATTATTATTTTTATTATTATTATTATTATTATTAGTAGTAGTAGTAGTAGTAGTAGTAGTAGTAGTAGTAGTAGTAGTAGTAATTAGTAATAATGATGATGATGATGATAATAGTAATGATGATGATGATAATAATAATAATAATAATAATAATGATGATGATAATAATAATAATAATAATAATAATAATAATAATAATAATAATAATAATAATAATAATAATAATAATAATAATAATAATAATAATAATAATAATAATAATAATAATAATAATAATAATAATAATAATAATAATAATAATAATAATAATAATAATAATAATAATAATAATAATAATAATAATAATAATAATAATAAAACAACAACAACAACAACAACAAAGGTGAGAGACTCCCTCTTTGTCTTACGTGACCTCAATTCGATGATGTAACTACAACTTTAATCTACCCCGGCATAGGGCACATATATACACTTAGGCCATGGTTAGAAGAGTTGAAATAACCCTGTCACTATTCGCCATGTAAGCTCATCGAATACTTGTCTAAGTATGGCCTAAATGATGATAATGATAATGACAACAGTATTGGCAATACTAAGACAAAATTAATCAACCCAGCCAGGAATCAAACCAGCGCGTCTCCCGTACCCGGCCACACGGAGATTAGAATTGAAAGGTCCACGCCGTCCTTCTTTCCACACAACCTCACCTCGGTGGTATTTTAGTTATGACTTCAGTCTATCCTGGCATAAGACTTCATTACCTATTTGATATACTAAGACGACTTCAAGTAACCCAGCCAGGAATCGAACCACTGGACCTCAATGAGATGAGGTGGGTGAAAGGTTGAGTGAGAGGAGGGAGTAGCTGAGTGGTCAGCGTGCGGGTGCGGCGTCCAGGAGGACGCAGCAGGTTTGCGTCCCGCCGGCCGCTACTGGCAATTTTTCAGCCATCGCCGATTGGCCTAAGGCCGTGTTGCGCTTGCAAGATACGCGTGGAGAAATACCAAGTCCCTAACGGAACCTCGTCGCGTCACGAACTTTGATGCGTCCCACCTCGCTGATTCGGAATCGGTACGTGTTTGGAGGTTGTACTGTCTCCCTTGTTTTCTAAGAAATTTCTATCCACACAAAATTGTGAAGCATTTTATCAAAATGGTTTGCGTGTTTTGCTTCCCATAATAAGGTCCTCTCCTTATAACACCTTATAAATTGAAGGACAATTGTGGTGGTAAGGCACAGTTTATACGAGTACTTCTCACGCAGTGGATCAGTAGATTTGAAACGCCAGAATTTTCTCATTTATACACTACCGCACGACCTCTGCGTGTAACGAAACACACGAGAAATTAATCCAGACAAGGAAAGGTTTTGCCGGCGCCGGGGATCGAACCCGCAACCATCGAGACAGGAGAGCCACTCCTTAACCAGTCGGCCAAAGAGGTACCCCACTCGCAGAGTGAGTTATGGGAGGCTCGCCCATCAGGCAAGTCAGCTGCACTACACGGCTCCCCATTCCTATTTAGATTAAATTCTGTGTTGAGATTTTCCATTTTCTATGAACTTTTCGGAGAGCATGGGCCATCACTCTACCTGTTACCCACTCGGGGTGACACAACAGAATCACAGGAGAGAATGCCACTGCTTTGCCACCAGTGAAACGCCAGAATTTTCTCATTTATACACACGAGAAATTGATCCAGACAAGGAAAAGTTTTACCGGCGGTGGGGATCGAATCCGCGACCAGCGAGACGGGAGAGCCACTCCTTAACCAGTCGGCCAAAGAGGTACCCCCCTCACAGCGTAAGTTATGGGAGGCTCGCCCATCAGGCAAGTCATCTGCACTACAGATTTCTGAGCTGTCAGCGAGTTGAGCAGACTCACTACAGCCAGTTGATACGCGTCTAACACACGTACCGTCCACACACTGCGTAACTTCACCCTGTTACATCCTTGGTAGCCTGACATCTATTGTTTGTAAGTTAATGGAGACTATCATTCGCGACAATATGGTGAAATTCTTCGAAGAAAATAATATAATAAATAATTCGCAACATGGCTTCCGTAGTAAACGTTCGTGTTTGACTAACTTACATTTTTTCACTATATTTTTGAGGTGTTCGATGAAAGCAGATCAGTAGATATCATATATCTGGATTTTCAAAAGGCATTTGATAAGGTCCCCCACAAACGATTGCTCAGCAAACTACTGGCGCACGGTATCTCGGGTAACATTCACAATTGGCTTGCGGACTGGCTCTCTGAGCGGAAACAGATAGTAGTTCTAAACGGTGTTACATCTAACTGGCTCGATGTCAAAAGCGGCGTACCTCAAGGATCAGTGCTTGGCCTCATGCTCTTCTTAATTTATGTTAATGATATCGATGATGGGCTCACTTGCAAAGTATTAAAATTTGCTGATGACACAAAAATTGCTAGTAAAGTAACTGCGATACTCGACGAAGAAGCTTTACAATCAGATATAGATCGACTTGCACGTTGGGCCAATCAATGGCAAATTAAATTTAACGTTGAGAAATGTAAAGTGTTGCACATCGGAAAAAATAACAATCGCGTTCGGTACGTAATGAATGGCCAACAACTTTCTGCAGTAAGTAAAGAAAAGGATCTTGGAATCACTATATCAAGCGATTTAAAGCCCGGTCAGCATTGTTCAGAGGTAGTTAAAACTGCAAAGAAATTGGTTGGCTTCATCGGACGAGTCTTTAATAATAAATCGGAAAAAGTAATATTAAAACTGTATAATTCGTTGGTTCGACCCCGTCTAGAGTACTGTGTACAGTTTTGGTCTCCCTACTACAGAAAAGACATAGAAAAGTTGGAACGGGTCCAACGAAGAGTAACAAAGATGATTCCTAGGTTGAGAAATTTGTCATATGAACAAAGGCTTAAAAGTAAATTTATTCAGCCTATCAAAACGAAGAATGCGAGGCGATCTAATAGAAGTGTTTAAAATGTTCAAAGGATTCAGTGATATTAATGCGGAAGATTACTTTACAATTGATCGATCAAATAGAACAAGAAGAAATCACAATTTGAAGATAAGTGGTAAAAGATTCTCGTCGTACGAAGCTAAACACTTCTTCTTCAATCGAGTTGTTAATGTTTGGAACTCTCTACCTTGTGATGTCGTTGATAGTACAACAGTTACGGCCTTCAAGAATAGATTAGACAAGTGTTTTGAATCCAACCAGCAACTAAGATATTACTCATTGTCGTAATAACGTTAAGTTCTTTCGAATACTGGTGTCCTTGTCCGCTTTTATCGCCCGGTTAGTGGTAGCAGTAATGGTAGTTCTTTCCTCTTTCCTACATAAATTCCATGCAGTTTTTCCATGCTGCATGTTTTTTTTCCTTTCCTGCCAGCTTTGGCTGGAGGGATGGGGGGGTGGGGAGGAGCCTTCGCCTTTGCTGTCCTTCATCTTCCACCTTTGATTAGATAGTTAGTGTAGCTTGTCACAAACAACCTCGTAAGGACCAGCAGGTCTGCTGTTGTTTGTTCTTACTTTGTGTTGTGTTACCTAGAGGCGACACACAAAAAAACGACAATCGGCGGAACGGTAGCGAACCCCGACACGTAACAAATAGCTATGTTCGCGCGGATGTTACGCAGTGTCGTTACGAGGTACCGTCCACACTGGCGTTTTTGTTGCACAACGGAGTTATGTTACGATGTTCTGATCGCGTGTGTGTACCCGGCCTGAGACTACCCACATGCTCTCCTGAAGACCTATCAACCCAGACTCTAGAGTCTCTCTAAAAGATGATCAAAGATAAGTTTCTTGGGGCAGCATGATCCATGCAAGATGACGTCACTCTAAACACTTGTCTGCGCCAAAGCGGGCTGGGGCCGACCACTAATAGTGCCCCATCAAGAAAGCCTACCGGCGCATGTCTCACCACTCACCAGGAAAGCCTGCCGGTACCATAAGGGAAACGTAAAAAAAAAATAGTAATAATAATAATAATAATAATAATAATAATAATAATAATAATAATATTTATAATAATAACTAACAATAACAACCACAAACAATAAGAACTCCGTAAGACGTAACAACTTTGAACTCCCCAAAACCGTAAGACTGTTAACCATCTATTAAGTTTTCTGTTTCGCATCACTCGAAGCAAAAGTGGAGTGCGAGAAAGACTGCCTGTAATTTATAGGTGCTTTGTTTAGCCGTGTTTTCCATTTTTTTCGGTTGTCCTCTTGACATCTATTGCAATGCAGAAATCATGGTTTCGAACAAAGACTAAAAGAAAAAAATATATATTTTGAGGCTCATGGATTTGTATGTAAGCAAGCTATCCGTCACTCCCCCTCCCGTCCTCCGTCTATCTCGTGCTGCTTCAACGGTGATTCTCATGCTATGGTTACTACATGCTGTTATTCAGGGGTTGGTCTTTATTAATTTTTGAACCTACTAAATGCGTGGCGTCGCCTCCACCGTCCGCTACGGCTAAGCAAGTTGTTGGTCCTCTCAAAAACACTGTTCAGTCTTGTGCCGCGTACCTCACTACTCGCACTCTTCTCCTCCGTGTAGTATACCTGTAAGTGTAAACTGTAATATCAACTGTCAGTATTTTTTTTATTTCTTCTATTTACTGGAGAAGAAATAGTAACCATAATTTTATTTACAGTTATTTCTTGAATCTGAATGGGTCAGAACATATGAAATGTAAACATATTAATATATAAAAAGGGTATCACTGGACACCACCAAACGCTTTTTTGCCAGGTCTGAGTAAACTAAAGCATCCCATCACCATAGTGCTCTTCTCTCTTAATCAGTCTTTTTTTCTCTCGGCTGGGCATGTAAATCGTTTCTGCTCGAACGTTTCTTCTATTCCTAGAGTGTCAAGCTTGCGTGGAATTCAAATGATAGATAGAACGGACTCTTCTTCGTAGCCAAAGTTGTACTGCAGAGTTGTGACTTGTACAGCAGTGGACCGTACCGTGCCCTGCAAACCCTCAAGAAATATTTAATTAGCGGACGTGATGATACAGTTGTCGAGTGTTTAGAATTAGTTCGCCGTGTTACTCTATCAAAGACGGGACCTGATAACATTATACTATATCACTGCTGAACAGAGTTTATTGCACTTTATTATTATTATTATTATTATTATTATTATTATTATTATTATTATTGATGTTATTATTTTACGTTTCACATATGAAGCCAGTAGGTTTTCTTGGTGAAAACTGGTGCTCGCCCCCAGACTGTTGTGGCGCAGGCATGTGTTTATAGTAGCGCCATCAATACCCCTCCGTGGTCCAGCGGTCAAAGTGCCTACTATAGCTACTACTCCGCGGGCTCGAGTTCGAATCCCGACTCGGGCACTCGGCGTGCAGCTCACCCAGCTGTTCGTCCTCTTTTTCGGGCTGGTCGGGGTACCTGGGGAAATCTAGGGAAGGTAAACTGTGGCAATCCCGGATTTCAGATTGGCCCACAGGCTCAAAGGGCCAACGGGTCGGAGATGAGCACCGCAGCCACGCGCAGCTGTATCCACCCACCTTTACCTTTACTTTTTCCTTTACCATCTTGTTTGGCTCATGCTGTTTCCTAGAGTTCATCTTTAATCTTTTTTTTTTTTTTTTTTTTTTTTTTATAATCTAGAGTCCTGGTTTATAGGTAGTCTTCAGGACAGCATGTTGGATAGTCGATGACTGGAAACTATCAGTTTAAAGCGGCTGGCGGAACTCGAACCCAGGTCCTCCAGGACGCCGCTTAGCGCTGACCACTCAGCCACCGCCTCCCCATTCGGTAACTGTTCGCAGTTTTGGTTTATCCTGCCATTTCTCATTGGAACATTTGCAACGAACGATATATACATTTGCCTGTTCTAAACTTCTTCAGAAATAATCATTGTAGCGAAATTGTGATTTTTTTTATGAGAAACGGACATTCAACAAATTTATGAAGCCCTTGGATTTTTTTTGTTTTTGTTTTTATCTTGTTTAATGAAGGGGCGGTGAAATGAAATCTACTGAATTAAGAAGAGGATGATTTAATTATCCGATAAAAACTGACCAAGTGACGGCAACTGAATGATAAAAACTGACTTAATAACCTGGACGGTCACATGAAATCCTCCCTGTGCTTCCACTCACGCTCCGGTTCGGTTCACCCATGAATGAGTGGGTACAGGAAGAGGTTTTCTGTTTCCTGGGGACTGTTCTGGACCCTTTCTGAGAGCATACTCGTAAATGCCGAACGCAGATAGTCTACAAGTCAAGGTGTAGACCTACTGCACATTATTCATCAACAGTGGCCACAGGAAACAGTTTGAAGGGCCAAGAACATATTACAGTGTGCTACATCTCTATTTCCTGCCAATTCATTCTCTCTAATGTTTTTTTTTTTTATTGATTTGTTGTCCCATTGATTTTTCCCAGGCCAGCGGCGGGGAGCAGGCGGAATGGGATTGCTTTTCAGCGCGAGTTTTTCTTCACGAATTTCGCTTTTCCAGATTTTATCAGAAGCTCTTTTATCATGATGGAAACCAGCCAAGTCCATTGAACGCCTGATTAGAAAATGTAAAAATTTCAAGCTAGATTTTCCTTTCAAGGACACATGTTTCATCCCCTAGGCGTCACACGTGTTCGGGGGCTGCTGTACAAGGTGCTTATAGTGTCCCTATCTGCCTGTTTCGTCTCTTGTAATGATAATAATAATACCTAAAACTTGATAGAAGTCACAATTTGTTTATTGGCAGTTCATCCGTGAGATTCGCCTCTATCGTACTCCTTTTAGGCACGCTGCACCTCCTCGCGTTCCTTCCATTATTTCCTCCAGAATCCATACGATGGATTCTGATTTCCTCCTTAGTAGCACTTGGGCCGAATCGTGAGCAGACTGCCGGGTGGTGAGATAATCCAATATTGCTGAGAGGTCTGCTTCTGCTCTCTCTCTCTCTCTCTCTCTCTCTCTCTCTCTCTCTCTCTCACACACACACACACACACACACACACACACACACACACACGTCAATCAAAAGTATCCGGATCTGTAATTTACAAACATACAATTTTCTCTAATAAATCCTATCTACTTCAACTTGCAATTTATCGCTATACGAAAATAAAATCTTTATCATCATCTTCAGCCATTACTATTCCAATACAGGATAGAGACCTTTCCCATGATGTATAGTCGATCCTGCTCCGTCAACTGCTCTTAATTTCAGTTTATTTCTCCTCTGTCTGTCCTGAATTTCATAATTTCTAGCTTGCCACTCTATTCAGTTGCGTTAATCACCTGCATTCCATCAGTTTGGTAAATCCTAGTCAGTTTCTCATCATTATTATAGCCACTGAAATATCTCAAACCTTTGTCTCTCCTTTCTGCGGTATTATCAGTCAACCTCTTCCCCCTTCCCGCGAGGAAAGCAGTCTTCGTGGACCAAACGGTATTATAAGTGACAAGGAGTGTCTTTGTGCAGCGCGCGAAGCGGCGAGCGGGAAGGAAACGAACCATGTTCTCTCTTCAGGAAGAGCAGCTGAAGACCACCTCTGCGCCAATATCTTCGCACATTTAATGATTTATTACGACATTTTTCCATGTTACTGTATTATTAATTGAGTATAAGAACAATCTAATTTTTCTAGGCCATATGTAAAATCATACAATGCGAGAAACAATATTTTTATGTTTATTCAAGACTTCACTGTTCCTATAATAATATAAACCAACTTTGGAACACGCCGCCCGGTTCACTCTTTACCAGTTCTAACAACAGTTCTCGCTTATGAGTGTTTATAGGGTTGCCCTTTCGAACCACCAGCATGGTGGGTGTCTCCGGGGCGCTATATTTCCCAAGTCTGTATGGGTATGTGATGCTTCCTCCAAGATGTGGTGCTTAGCTTCCCACGGCTAATCATCGTTGTCCCAGCTCGTGAAGTCACCTGTGGGTGGAGCCGCTTGAGAATAAAATATGCATTTTGTCGCCCAAAACAAGACTAACGTAATATACATGCATATATTATGGAAGCACAAATTATAATATTGTAGTAGATTTATACTAAACATCCTTAACAAGTGTTTAGTAACTAATGGCAAAATATATATACAACCTCGTTCTCTCTGTGCGAAGATCACAACAGCAGCAGCTGGATATAACGACGAGGAAAGCTCAGCAGAACAGATGATACCATTTTCCACCCACTGACAGGAGCTCGAAAACTAGTTAAAAAATATTCACACGGGAGAAATAACGAAGGGAGAAAGAGATGTCTCATGGAACAGGTGAAGAATAAAGAAAATATACACATTTTATTATCCAGCGGTTTCCTAAGCTCCTCCCACAGATGACGTCACAAGCTGGAACGACGATGATTGGCACCTCACACCCGTATAGACTGTGTGTGCTATATTTTATCCCGTGTGAATATATTTTGAACTAGCTTTCAAGCTCCTATTATTGGGTGGAAAATGGTATCATCTGTTTTGCCAAGCTTTCCTCGTCGAATGAACGAGCCTCCCATAACCCACTTAGCCAGTGGGGTACCTCTTTGGCCGACTTGGTAAGGAGTTGCTCTACCGTCACGCTGCAGTCGCGGGTTCAATCCCAGGCAGCCGGCGAATACCTTCTCCTTGTCTTGATTAATTTCTCGTGTATTTCGATACACGCAGAAGTCGTGTTGGAGAATAGGAAAATAGTAAAAGAGAAAATAAACTCTCGGGGCATGACAGTGGTGGCATAGCGGTGGGCATCCTCTCCTGCAATTCTGTTGAGTTTCCCCGAAGGGGAAACAGGTAAGGATGGCCCATGCTCTCCGAGGATAATAGAAAATGGAAGAATTGCAGGTATTTCTGAAAGGGACATTGTGGAGTTATGTCTGAAAGGGACATCGTCAACAAACAGAAATTAATCCTCATTGGCGGGAAAGCCGTGTAGTGCTACGATTTTGCCTGATGAACGAGCCTCCCATAACCCACTTAGTCAGTGGGGTACCTTTTTGGCCGACTCGGTAAGGAGTTGCTCTCCCGTCACGCTGGTCACGGGTTCAATCGTAGGCAGCCGGCGAATAACCTCTCCTTGTCTTGATTAATTTCTCGTGTGTTTCGATACACGCAGAGGTCCTGTTGGAGAATAGGAAAATAGAAAAAGAGAAAATAAACTCTCGGGGCATGACACATGAACCAGAGATACTTGGAAACAGTTGACTGTTGTGTTGTTAAAGTGGCCACAACAAGCGACGCTGCGGCGTCCTCAACGAAGCTTGGGCGTGAACAGGATCACCCACAACCTCCGAGGTCTCCATAGCGGTGTCCTGACCCTCTCCTGGGTCAGAAGGAGCGGGGTCCTCATCTTCCGCAGGACTCGGGGACGCAACAGCAGGTGACGGGGCAGGCACGTTCGAGCGCAGTTTCTTCTGGGCACGGGACACGACGGCAGCTAGTAGTAGACAACCATCAGAAGCGGCAGAGTCAACACTGCCAGTTCTCACTGAAGCAGGCCTCCGTGCGCGCCCTCCGAGGTCTCTCCCAGAGAGTGAAGAGGCAAGCCCCTGAGGGACAAGCCGACTGGAACGGGCAATTCCCTTCTAAAAAAAATCCTGTGTGTGTGTGTGTTGAAAGAGAAAGAATTTAATGCGGCGTTTGCGACCTTGGGCCTCATGGGAACCGTAAGGCGAGGATCGAGGCGCGTGAGGCACAGCCGACCCGCATGCTAGCAGGAGGCGAACTGTAACGAGAAGGATGCAGCTACAATTTTATTAACACGAGTATCACTTATTGTATTCAAGCGTATGTTTTGAGTCCCAGAGAAAGACAGGTGATTTAAGACAATTGAAAGAATGGCTCAAGCTTCATGGACCCTGTGACCTAATACACGCTGGCTGGCAACTCTGAATATTCCTCATTGCCTGCCCCTGTATTAGACAATATATATTAATTATCAGTGTCTCGATCTGACCCATAACTATCGCAAAAAAGCACCCATAATTAACGGATATAAGAATAGCGGATCAACTGAAGAATTGCCCCCCCCAGAGTTCCCAATGGGCGACTTCTGAAGCTCATGTCACCAGATGTCTCTACTGGCAGTCGACCACCCGAGATTTTCCCTGAAAATATCTCGTAATTACCGTAAATCCCCTGCGTTCTTTCTTGGCAAACTATAAATACACATCAATACAGAGTCTGATATTGTTTGTATAAAAAAATGTAGTGGATATGTTTCTTTCTCTACACAAGACGAAAATAATGACGATATGACGGTACTTGACAACTCGGGTGGAAAAAACACGTCCTTGCATGAAAACAATGCAAATTTAAGCAGAAAAAGGCTTCGAAAATATTTCTGCTTGCATTGCTGCATTTCCTTACTACCTGCATTGGGTGTGCCCGTGTCTCTCGACGAAAATTTGGCCAAGAAACAGAATGGCGCTTAGCAACTCGAGCCATAGAACGTCCCAATGTCAGGACGTGACACTAGGTCACTTTGTTGTCGCCGTCGTGCCGTGAGGAGTCCTCGCTGCCCCTCGCTGCCACAACACCGGCCAATCCTCGCAGCCCTAAGCAACATCAACAGGTGTGTATATGGCATGTGACTTTTGGTTTTGCTTTTACAGTACAATAGATTTTTTCCCGTTGAAGGCCCCAGCTGATGTAAGCAAAATTTAGCACCATCCTGGTTATAGGACAGTCGTCAGAAGCCACGCCCTCAAATTGTTCTTGCCCAAATTTTCGTCGAAAGAGACACGGACACACCCGATGCAGGTACTCAGGAAAGGCAATAATGCAAGCAGAAATATTTTCGAAGCCTTTTTCTGCTTAAATTTGCATTATTTTCATGCAAGGACGTGTTTTTTCCACCCGAGTTGTCAAGTACCGTCATATCGTCATTATTTTCGTCTTGTGTAGAGAAAGAAACATATCCACTACATTTTTTATACAAACAATATCAGTTTCTGTATTGATGTGTATTTATAGTTTGCCAAGAAAGAACGCAGGGGATTTACGGTAATTAAGAGAGATTTTTAGGGAAAATCTCGGGTGGTCGACTGCCAGTAGAGACATCTGGTGGGCCGTGCCTTTTATTAAGTTCCCCATTGAAGATTCGCCCCCACCAACTCTGCCCAACTGAAGAATCGGCCCCCCAACTAGAAATATCGGAAATTAATATATTATTTTTTATT
Source organism: Eriocheir sinensis (assembly GCF_024679095.1). Taxonomy (NCBI): domain Eukaryota; kingdom Metazoa; phylum Arthropoda; class Malacostraca; order Decapoda; family Varunidae; genus Eriocheir; species Eriocheir sinensis. The sequence goes on along the minus strand of NC_066566.1, from coordinate 7,938,735 downwards.
TATGCCTTTCGTTTGGCATCTCCACGCATAACCATCCTTACACTTGGCATGTTTAGTCGTTCATCGCATTGTCACAATTGCCACACTTCACTTCATATTTCTTAAAAGTCGATGTTGTTTAAAGCCAATAGGTAATTGGTCACAGGCAAATTAAGGATCCTTAGTCAGCAGAGGGAGCACGATAGACTTGAATATGCCACGGGCCATGTCGAACTACAAACTGAATACATGAACCCAATGGTGCTAAAACTGTTCACAAGTCGTGTCAGGTTAGTCAAAAATGTTCAAGTGAGGTCAGGTCAACTGCTGAGGTTTTGATCCCATGTCAGGTCTACCGGTGAGGTTTTGTCAGGTTAGTCAAAAATCTTAAGGTGAGGTCAGGTCAATTAACAGCTAAGGTTTTGATCCCATGTCAGGTCTACCGGTGAGGTTTTAGCCGCCCCCTGTAGAATCGACCCACCAGCGGGTCTGGGGGGGCAATTGTTCAATTGATCCAGAGTAACTTTAATTGGATATCGTTATTTTTGCAGATACAACAATTTTGGGTCTGTAACCGATAAATGCAATGCTCTGAGTACGACAGTCGGTGGCGCTGCCTCGCGGCGAGCACACACACAACAATGTAAACAACGGGACACGTGCGCGGCCCCGTGCGTGCGTGCGTGTGTGTGTTGGGGGCGGCGCCTGACGGACACGCACTGTCATGCAGCTGCACCTTGACCGTCTCGACTCGATCACCTTGGCTGACACACGTATCGAAAAATCGCTCATTTATCAGTGAGGTTAGATTTAAAGACATGAACTTCCCTGCCAAGAAATAAAACTGATGAAGAGTTTGTTGACGTTTGATTGTGGAGGGCAAGGTCCAAGGAGACTACTTGGCACCTGTGGGGAAGATAACCGATGAGCCTTGACAACCACACCAGAGAGGCTCGCGAGGCACCGTGACACTAGGCCTTCAGGCAGCTGCTGTACAGGAGAGGTATTCATAGGCCTTTTCATTGGATAAACAATCATAGTCTTATTCTGTGAAGGTATCGAGTGCGGTTTCACTGTCGCGAAAATCAGGATACTTTTACTTGTTTTAATAGCTAATCACTTACTGCCACCCTCAAGAGAATGTTCCAATAAGGTTACCTGGTCATGTCAAGGTAATTTAAAGGTCTGAATTGGTCAAATTATAGTCCCAATTCCTGGTATTTCTATAGTTGGGCTGGGTTGCTGTCCCCATGGCTATATTAAGAAGCCAGGGTTATCCAGGATTACTTTAGTCAAATGTAATTATATAGTTAAACACCCAGACTGTATCACTGAAAATCATAACAAAGTAATAGGCTGATGTGCTTTTTTTATTTATTTTCTTCAACTGTTCTAGTGCTGCTTCCTTTGCTGTCATTTATTGTTATTTTCATGCTAATGGCTCTTATGAACTTACTATCTGTTTGCCTTTACCCCTTCTGCAGTCTTATACCACAAGACTTTGTACGTAAGCTTGTTCCTCTGATGTCTAACTCCCTATTAATTTAAAAGTTAACCAAGGAGACTATACATTGAGTTTCCAATATGTAAACTTCTTTCACTGGTAAACTCTGGAACAGCCTTCATCTGTATTTCCTCCTTTCTTTGACTAAAGTTTTATAGAGGGGAGCATCAACTCCTCTAAAATTAAATTTCATCATGTCTTTCAGTTTCTTTCTGTTTCCTTTATTCAAGGAGAAGCATGTTACATTCAACTTTTATTTATTTATTTATTTTAGGTTTACTATGCCATTGAACCATTCCTGTACCATGAAAAGAAGAACATTACCAGAAAACTTTGTAAGCTCACAGCCAGTAGTTATTTGAAAGATCAACTTTTCAACATGGTAATATATTTGTTACCATGCTGTGAAATAAGGTGTAGTTGAATTTTTGTAGCCCTTCAACATACTTATTATAGTCTCACACTATAGCTGTCATTCATTCTTGTCTAGCTGTGGTAAACTGAAGAAGCATTAAAAGTATTGCACCCTAACCTTAGAACCATAAACTATCCAATTTTCATTAATATGTGAATAATAATAATAGTAATAAGAATTATATGTAGCCTACAGCAGTTATCATGAAGGGGACAGAAGTGAAAGAGAGAGAGAGAGAGAGAGAGAGAGAGAGAGAGAGAGAGAGAGAGAGAGAGAGAGAGTTGCTGGAAAACAGTAAAGTTGTATAATTTTCTCAAAGACATTGTATTTTTTTTCAGGATGGACTATTCAAAGCTTTTTTCAAAGACTTCTTCCAGAAGAAAACCATCTTGCATCAGTGAATTACGTGAGTATACAGTTTTCCCTCATTAATCACTCACTGATATAAGAAAAATAAAGCATAATATCAGCCATTACTAATACATGAAACTGTTTTGAAATTGCTGTATTAAACTTTGTGGAACTGATAAGAATATGAAGCCCCTTTCCTCTGTGACTTTCTCTGTATTCAACTTGTATCCTACCAATATCTTGTACTGACATTCTCATACTACTATTCTTCTAAGTTTCATAAATATCTCCTTGTTCCTTTTGTAGCCATGCAACAAGAAAAAGATCTCTGAAATCTCCTAATGTATTCTGTCTATATATCACCAACACCTATATTCATACATCTCTTTTACAAGTAAATTGAAGTAGCCCTACTTTTTTCTTTTCTGGTTTCTTCATCCTTAGAAAATAAATTGGTTTGATCAAGAAATTTTCATTCTCTTTTTTAAAGGGCATTAACAGACTTTTGTTAATGTTATAAAGGGATGTCCTGAAGATATATGGTGTTGGAGGGCATTTACTTGAAGGGATTAAGTCACTACAAGGATGCAAGTGTTTCTTTGTGTGTGAATGGGACACTGAGGGAGAGTTTTGGTGTTGTCATGAGTGTGAAGCAGGTGTATAATGTCACCATGGTATTTTAATTTTTATATGGATGGTCGTATGAGGGAAATAAAAGCCTAAGAAGGGGAGTTTATATTGAGTAAAAATATTTTGAATATGAAAATTATTATTACTTTTTGAAAAAAAAAAATCTCATTTTTCAAGTAGCTACTTCCCGTTTTTACAACTTTTTTGGCATAACTAAATATTTATTTGTGACAAGAAAATGTATTAAAGCAAGTCAGTATCATCCGGCATCGTAAAATGTTTTTGTAACGTTCTTGAGTTGGCACCAGCCATCATTGCATTTATTTATTGTTATAAAAATTATATTTTCCACAAAAAAGGAAGGTCATCAGTGCCAGCCAGCCACCCCACAGACAGTGTAGTACATGATTAAGACAAGATATTTTGATAGGCTATTTTGATAGGCTAGGTAGTTAATATGCCAATCAGTTTTCATAATGGTGCTGCTCACTGCGGGGCATTACGTTTTATCTTAGAAATTGTAATACTGTACATACAGTGAGGGAGCAGGTTGGAGCTTGCTGACTCCCCGGACAGTGTATATGTAAATCTATGCTCAGAAAAATTAAAAGACTTATTATTATGACAATTCAATGACAATTCTCGATTGTATGATTATATGCACCTGGTCAAATTCCAGCAATTGGTTTGCTATATTTCATAAAGTAGTAATTATCCAAGGTTTAAGATATCTGTAGATGAAGTAGAGGAGATATTTAAATGTGTTAGGGGGATCAATAAGAGCGATTTAGATGAAATAATTGTATCAAATACTGCTGTAAGATCACACAGCAACAGGTATAAGTTGGATCAATTCAAGTACAGGAATGAAATAGGCAAGAACTGGTTTGCAAACAGGGTGGTGGATGAGTGGAATAATCTGAGCAGGTATGAAGTTGAGGCAAACACAATTGAAAGCCTTAAACGAAGGTTAGATGTATGTATGGATGGGAAAGGAATATGGTGAATAACATCTTCAGGAGCTGCCACGTGTAGGCCTTCAGGCCACTTGTAGTCTCCTTATATCCTTGTGTATTCTTGTGTCTTAGTGTCTGCTTCTTCTTGGTGAGACATTTAAGGTTCAGTTCTTTACACATTGCAGTTCACTTTTTAGAACAAAGGTATTCTTGCAGGAAATGTTCTTAAAGAACCATCACCATCATTAGTATGGCTGGCCTCAGGGATGCCCAATCCTGAGAAATTTCCATTCCAAAGTCTAACTGTGACACTGAAAGGGGGAAAGGAGGTGACCCTCAGCTCAGAGGCTTTGTCCACTGGTCTACAATATGGCCCTACACCCGGGTGAGTGAAAGCTTTTTCATGTTATGATATTGATTGTAACATTTTCTATTCGTGTATCTTCAAAGATTGGGATGATCTGTTCTATATGAGAGTTACCTAGGGGGACAAACAGTGGAGATGGTTCTCATATTCTCCATGTTCATAAACTCTGGAAAATGCAATGTCAATGTCTACTGCCTTACTTCTCTCTTTTTCTTTTTGTTTAACATCCATATTGCACCCCTGCTTCTTTATAGGCTGTTGGGGACTGGGGTTCATTTGATTTTGAAGACACATATGTATTTTGTTAGGCTGAGTCATACTTTCCCCTGGATACCTTTTTAAACGGGGAAAAGGGTGCATTGGTACATGGTCAGTTTTAACGACTCTATAGCGCCCTCACTGGCCGCCACTTCCAGTGAGACATGCTACTTTGCCATGTACCCCCAGCATGAGGTACAACCCCCAATGGGGATATATTTCTGGTTCCTTTCTGCTGAAATGATTTTAGTGATTTCCCAGCCACTCCATGCCTCTCAATTTGTCTTTCATGCATCTTATCTCTCTTTTTGTCTTTCATACATAGATCACACAGTTACAAATCATCACATAAGAACATAAAAACGTAAGGAGTCTGCAAGAGGCTGGTTGGCCTATACAAGGCACTCCTGTAAGCCTAACCCCACTTCTCACTATCCATGAATTTATCCAACCTCTTCTTGAATATATCTATGGTATTGGCACTCACTATGTAATTGCCAAGTCTGTTCCATTCATCCACCACTCTATTAGTAAACCAATTTTTGCCTATGTCTTTGTTGAATCTGAATTTATCTAACTTAAAACCATTTCTACCATTGCTACCTAGACTATCACAACTTAAGATGCTGCACTCATTACAGTCCCTTGCCCTTAGTATCATCAGCATCACTATATATCTGTCTATGTTTCCAACACCCTGCTCACTCACAGGAACCTCCCTCAAGGCAGTAGCCACAGCAGTTGTCTCCAGTTTTCCCTGTTCTGGCACTCCCTCTCAGCACACTCAATCCCTCACTTACAAACTCTTTTTCTCTTTCCATTACTCCTTGACTCTGTTAATCCATTTCACTGGTGGTCTCCTCCTGACACCCCACTCCCTAAATCCTGCCCTCATTTACTCTCTTCACAAAGTCATCTTCATTCATACTCGTCACATGTCCTAACCATTTCAGAGCACCGCACTTCACCTTTCAACCACACCACATTCCACACTCTTTGCCGTTACACCCATAACAAATCTCTGATGCATGTTTTCAATGCTTTCTACATCCCATCCTAGCACCCCACATCCTCCTCTTATAAAGCTCATTTCCACTGTGTACACTTGTGATTCCTGTGCTGCATTCCATGTCCATGTTTCTGATGCATATGACAGAGTTGAGAGGGTAATACTATTTCTTATACCTTTTTATGCTAGGGGGACAATCACTGAAGATGAGTCTCCTATTCTTCCTGTTCATAAACTCTTGAAAATGCAATATCAGTGTCTCTCCTGACTTTGTGGTGAAATGCCTAGTGATTTTCCCTCTACTCCATGCCTCTCAACTTGTCTTTCATGCATCTTATGTCTCGCTTTTTATCTTTCATACATCTTCTAACTAACTTACAGGGAGCATACACCAAGGGGGCATCGCTTCACCCACCCACCTCCTCCACCCCCAACAGTCCCTCATGCAGTTACCCTTCCCATTCTAAGCCACTCTTGGCGGGCTCAATCAACTTGCCCCAGTCATGCATTACGTGGGTGTCCCCTTGATTTCCTCCACTCAGGATTGTCTCATACAGAAATAACCCTTTATGCTCACACTTCTTCCTTTCATAACTCTCTCCAAAACACCAATCACGTGCCTGCCCTTCACTGCTCTGTCTCCTTCACCTCTCTCCATGCCTCCATGTTTACATAAAACTGTCCCTAAGTACTTCATCTTCTTCATTCTCCCAACCAGACCTCACACTCTTTCATGCTCTCTCACTCTATGACTTTGCTGTCTGCTCTCTTACCATCTCAAATCCTCAACCTTAATATCCTCAATCCTATCAACATCTACTTTCAACTTTGTCCTTTTGACACCCTGTCAAATTCATCCACAATCCCCTGGCCGAGTGGTCAGCGTGTGGGCATGGTGAGCCCATGGCCCTAGGTTTCAGTCCCACCGAAACACGCTGATTTTTCAAATCATTGCCGACTGGTGGAAGATTACCTACTTGCTGTCAAGATCTACAATCGACCCTAACTTCAGCGACTTTGGTCAAGAGGAGCACCAGGGAGCAGCACAGGCCAAGCAAAGAGTCATACATCATGGCAGTCACTGTAAATAAAATTCTCCTGCGCCACTAACGGGCTGGGGTCATCAAGGAGGCCCCTCAAGAAAGCCTACCGGCACTACAGGCCTATATATATATATATATATATATATATATATATATATATATATATATATATATATATATATATATATATATATATATATATATATTTATATATATATATACTATATATATATATATATTCTGCAAAGAGGCATGCCACCAAAAACTGATTTGTTCTCATCACTTTCAGCCTTGGACCTAACTTTCTAACTCTGGCTTTCATTTCTCTCATGGAACCATCCATATAAACATTAACCAGTCATGGACTCAGGGTTGTTTAATTTAAATCACTGATTCAAATCATGATTTAAATCAAATGTAATTTTTTTTTAAATCACTGATTTAAATCAAGATTTATATTATTTGATTTTTTTAATGTCGTTGATTTAAATCTTGATGTTGTTGCTGATCAACAACACAGAATGGAGAAATAAACAAAGAAAACACTCTCTAACTTTGATATCAATATTTTCCTTGTCAGCTTCACAAAATTTTTACCTGATCTGGTCAGTTCATTATATATATCTTCCTTCAGCCACACCTGGTCCGTCCAGTGTCCTGGGGCAGAACAAGACACTGACTACCTTTCTCACAGTATCTTGCTGAGGCAGAGTGATGGTTTCTAAAGTGTTTTACAACATGAAGCACATGTTTGTTTATGTTGCCAATTTCCAAACCATGAGCCAATACATTTAGAATGTGTGCAGGGCAACCATGGGTTAGCAACTTCAGTTCATTTGCTTGTGTAACTGTTTTCTCATCTTGTTGACATTGGCTGCATTCGATGCTTAAGTCTGACCTCATATAGCAAGTTTCTCACCCCTTGGATCTTTTTTTTTATGCATCCATGGTCTAGTGGTTAGCGTGCCTTGCTACGAACCCACTCCCTGGGTTCGAATCCCGACCTGGGCTGTCAGTGTGCTGCTCACCCAGCTGCTCATCCTCCCTTTCAGGCTGGTTGATAAATGGGTACCTGGGGAAACCTGGGGAAGGTAAACTGTGGTAACCCAGATGTCACGCTGACCGTCCTGGGGTGATGGGTTCTTCCCACCAATGGTCAAGGGCCAGTGCCACAGAGATGAACACTGCGGCCATGCTCAGCTGTAGCGTATGCCCCCATTTTTACTCTTTTGGTTGGCCGCAGCCAATTGGTGGCGCAGGCAACTGTTTTATAGTGCAGCCATCTTGCTGGCTAATCCCCCCCCGAGCTACACTTGGTCCTCTTTAGAGAGTTTCGCTGGAGTCCGGGTTGATGGGCAATCATGAGGACAGCATGAGGGTAGTCATTGGCCCCTCCAAACACTCAAATGAACTAAAGAAAAGCTATTAAAAGGGACAAATGAAATATATACCCCTATTTTTCAAAGAATCACTTCACATACACTCATGGATCATCCACAGCCTTTTCTGATACATTCATTTGAAGCTGCATTCATCTTTCTTTGTGCAATTTCAGTGAGGACATGTCCAAAACATGACATGATATGGTTAGACTGTTAAGAGACTAGACAGAGTTGTGGTGTGGTGCTGGCCAGTGGCTGGCTGGCTGCAAATGGTCAGTCTTAGGACTGGCTCAAACAGCCAGCCAGGTTACTTATGATGATGGAATATGATACAAGAATACTCCAGCAAGTGTTAGAAACTAATGTAGAGAATACAGAGGTTTACATTCATTTAATTATTTTCATTAACAAAAAAATATAAAATTGATTTAAATAAAAAATCTGATTTAAATAAAAAAAACTGATTTTTTATTTTTTTTCTGAAATAAAAAATCAACAACTCTGGTCATGGTAGCATCACATTTCTTTCTTACATCCACACTCACATAAGTAAATAGTTCTGCTTCTTTTATACTTCTTTTTGTTTCCAGGTAATTGACAGTTTTTACTTGAAACCAGGTATCCACCGCTGGTTGAACAACTGAAGAGGATGGTACAGCAGTGGCATGCCCCACCATGCTGGGCAAGGAGTGATCTGGTGGTGACTGTGGGAAATCAGGATGGTGTATCCAAGGCCTTGGAAATGCTTCTGGATCCAGGAGACTTTGTTGTCGTTCAAGAGCCCTGCTACTCGGATGTTCTCTGTATGGTAAGTATGAATCCACACATGAAAATAATGTTTGTACGTTAAGGAATTTGTGCATGACGGCCTACTCAGGAAGACTTTTATTCAATGACAAAGTATATAAAAAATAATGATAACATGAAGTGCAAAGATTGTGGTGTAATTCATAAGTCGAGTTATCTCTAGGGTTAAGAAAATAAAAAGAAAGTGATGAACATGGGATATCAGTCTGTACTCAGCACCATTATAAAGTTTTCACTATTTGGACACCCCTTTATAGTAAAAGTTATATAAATATCTCTTAACCCTTTCATGTACTAATGATAACCAAATCAAATTATTAAAAAAAATATTTGATTTATATCTTGATTTAAATCAACTTAATTCTAATCATACAACCCTGATGTTTGTCATTTTTTATCTTATGCTTTTCTCGAATTATTATTTATCTCATCTCTTTTTACTGCCCTTGCCCCTTCTCATTCCTGTTTCTCCAAACCATGTTCTTAGCCTCTGAGCTGTTACTTTCCAATTTTATTTTCTCATCTGCTCTTGCTTCCTTCTATCGTCTGTTTCATTCCATCTGTCCACTTGTGAACGTAGATGTGGCACCTGCGCATTGTTAGTTTGTGCTTTCGTGAAGATCAACTTTTTATTTTCAGTGATATATTTGAATGTTTGTGTATAAAAAGAACCCTCAAACCCTTTTATATAAACCACAAACATACTGATTTGCATAAATAATGTACCACATAAGCACACGAAAGACAAGCTTGTATCAGACAGTAAAGTCAGATCATACTTGAACGATATATGGCCTATCAAATCACTGATCTCTGTTATCTTAGAAATCAGTGTTTCAAATACCTATCATTCATCTCATTGCAGGCACACAAAATGACATCTGTCTCTGCAATTGCATATACATAAGGAATGTTGATCATTTGTTGCATGTAAATAACATGGGTAATATTCAAAATACTAGCCTAGCATCACACTCAACAGTTATTATTTACTATTTCTTGTTATTTTGAATATTAATCATTATTTATATGCAGTAAATTATTACAATACCCTTTATTTGCAATTGCGTAGCCAGATGTCATCTAATGTACTTGAAATGAGACAAATTATATATAGGCATTTGGAAGGCCATAGATCGTTTGAGTATTATCTGACTATATACTGTCTTTTTGCGTGCTTGTGTGGTAATTATCAATGCATATCGGCATGTTTGGGATTTATAAGTACTGAGGGTTCTTTTGTATACATAAACATTAGCTTGAATATGAATCACAACAATTGATTTTCACGTATTCACGAACTAGAACTGTGCAGGTGCCACATTCATCAAAATTCATGCTTTATTGATGGACAGATGAAATAAAACAGACTATAGTTTTCTTTCCTTTGCTAGTTGATGCTGTTCTCTTATCAGTGGATGTATTTGCCTAGTTGTGAGATACAAGGAGTGAGCTACACTCAAGGGGTTCCATCTCCAAATCTCAGTTTATCAAGTTTAGTTTTAAATTCCTGAGTAGAATTGGCTTAAACTAACTGCTTTTCAAGGTCATTCCAAATGTCAATTTATCTATTGAGAAAGCTACACTTCTTGATATCTCTCAGACACCTTGTCTTCCTCATTTCTTTACATGACATTTCATATTTTTATTGTCCAATAGAGACAGGTCATCCATGGCAGTAGGGGCACCCAGCAATGCCACACAAGGCTTGGATTCAGTGTCTTTCTAGTCAGTAGGGTTTTTTTTTTTTTTTTTTTTTTTTTTTACTAAAGTCGATGAAGTTAGGGCTGATCGAAGATCTGGGCAGCATGTGGGTAATCTTCCACCACTCAGCGATGGCTTGAAAAATCAGCTTGTTGTGGTGGGACTCGAACCGACATAGGTCCACAGGCTCACCACACCTGCATGCTGACCACTTGGCCACCTCCTCCCCATAATGTAATTATTGTATTTTGTAAAGAATACTTCATTCCTAAAAAGTAACTAATATTTTTAGTATTCTTCTTGTGCAAACATAAAATAAACAACAGAATTATCTTATACGACAACTGCTGCCCAGAAGCGTGCCAAATCTATTCTCCGACTTACTAAAAGCTGTTTCATCAAGAGAAAATGCCACAACTTTTTTTTCCTAATTCTTCCAGAGACTTCTGTCACCTAGCCAAAAATATCTCCAATTTCACATCTTCACCTTTCCCTCCTCTCCTTAGCCCTGATGGCAGCACTGCTGTCTCATCTGTCTCTGAGGCTGAACTCTTCACCCAAACTTTCTCTAAAAATTCCACTCTGGATGATTCTGGGCATATTGCTACTACTCATCCCCCCTCTGACTCTTTTATGCCTGTTGTTAAGATTCTTATGACTGATGTTTTGTATGCCCTCTCTGGCCTCAATCGTCAGAAGGCTTACTGGCCCGATGGAGTGCCTCAAAAAACGTCCAAGTGAATCAAAAATGAGTTCCAGGGGGCAGCATGAGCCAAGAATAAATGGTGCCACTATAAAAATTGACTGCGCCATGATGGGCTTGGGCCGACCACCAGGCCCCTGAAGAAAGCCTACCGGCACTATAGGTGAACACGTAAAAAATATATATACGTATATATATAGAAACTGAACTAACAGATTGGGAAAGCAGTTTTGAAAAGTGTTCAAACCTCTAAAAGGCTATCTCTCAAAACATGATTTTTCACCTTTGATATGCATCTTCTCAGCCATTTATGCAGCAGTTTCAATAAAACAAAGACTCAGAATAAGCAGAAGCTCATTTTTAATGTAACAATGTAATAGTATTTTCAAATATAATGACAAAAATATATAGTAACTTCGCGTCCAACATGAGACTTTGGTCAAAGATCACATCACATTGGACGCAATTTAGTGGATATCAAATTTCCTGGACAAAATCCAAGGTTCAACAATTGTTGGACATATGCCCAGTCAACCTCAGGAACTGAAATAAAATCCAGGTAAAAAAATTGAGGTTTGTCTAATCTTGTGGTTGCCTGGCATATGCCTTGCTAAGTGTGCATCTGCAACATTCACTAGGTGGCCAAGTGTTGTTGTTGTGATAGCAGAGATGGAGAGGTTGATATTTCCTCCAAAACAGACTTCTTAATTCACTAAGCTTGATATTCTTGTTCAGAGTTGTTAAAGTCTTTTGATTTAATTTGCTTTTTGTGTACTGGTGATTTGCTTTCTAAGTTTGTCTGTGTCTTCAACGAAATAGCCACTATGAATTCAGTAACCTTCTTGTGACAACCATTTTTGTCTGTTTGTAATTATCAGTTGAGCAGTTGCTTGTTGTTATGATCGTTTTTATTATCCATTTCATTTTTTCATCCAATTTCTTTAGAAAGAAGCATATATTAGTAAATAATTCACATGGTATGATATGCACCTGAAATCCAAGAAAAAAGTGGTGCCATCACAGCAACAGTACATCCTTTGTTGACATGTAATGCAAGTCTTCAAATACCTTGTTTTAGTTGATCTCTTTGATGTTCTACTTAAATGTGCTTTACAAAGTTTGGTAAGAGTTCGGGGCAGGTACTGAATATTGGCGATTGCCAGACCAAGTATTGTAAACTTCTGTAATTATGCTGTTACAATATTTATAAAAAAAATACTTGTCCAAAAAATGGCGCATTGGACATGAAATGACCTGGACAAACACGTGTTGGTCATGAGGCCTCTACAAATATTTTCTCCAAATTTGTAGCCAAAATTTTGACTTCTTGAACTAAAAAAACATTATTGTCAAATTAAATTCACTATAAAAAATTCACTCATTTACACCCAAAAAACATAGTAAGATTTTTCATGCACATGAAATACATGCCTGTACAATGAAAATTGTAGGAGGAGATAGGTTTAAAAGTCTGGTCTGGAAGGGGGCAGGGGGTGGGTGAGGCAATGGAAGGGGGAGGTAGGGGGACTTTTGGACCATTATCTCTGTAGTGGTCTTGACTTCACTGAATATTTTCATGTCAAGAAAATCATTAATAAGGATTTTCAGAGTCAACCACCCGACCCCCTTAACCAGTACAGTGTCAACTTCAGACAAAGAAAAGGGTCATGTCGGGTTGCATTTTTTTCATATTGGTTTTACTTGACTCAAAAGGTCTCCAGAAAATTACAGGTTCATTGATGTATATATTAATTTCATGTGATGACTTGAGATGTGGCTTCTTTGCAGTTCTTATCTGCATATATTCCCCAATCTTGAAGCTCACTTTCCTATTATGTTGGCCAAAGCCATTGCTATCATGCATACATCAGGATGTGGCCAACCAGATATTTCCATGTAGACCTCCTACGTATGGTCAAATCTACTCCCATTTAGTATTATACAGACCTTGACAATTAGAGGTTGCTGCTGAGCTCAAAAGCAGGCCAAACTTTTGACAGGATACCAGTACATCACTCGGCTGTTGAGCCCAACACACTCATGACATCTCCATATGTGAGACTTTTCTGTACATTAAATTTTGTCCTGCTGGGTGACTGTGATGCCAAGTACATCCATATTTCATAGAATTTCATGAAAGTCTGACCATATTTTTACATCAAGCTGAGACTTCATAATTGCTTGAACTTTGCAAAGGGAAAAGTTGAGGGGATAGGGTTATATTATCATCCAGTTTCGCTACTTTGATGAATCTTATTTTAAAAAATTGTCATGTTGATAGTGTAGCTATGCTTGTTATGGTACATTTTATGAGTGGCTACTGTTTTGCACCTTTTACAAATTTTAATCTATAATATATGAAATTTCCATCAGTTTTTATAATAAACTTTAACCAATGTCAGATTTCAAACTAAATTCTAATATAATTGTATTTAGCTTTCAGCCCTGTCACCTCAGTACTTGGCTGTGGGTGGTGATGAGCAAGGTATGCGAGCTGACCTGTTGCAGTCAGCACTGAAGCAGGCAGTCAAGAGTGGGTCACGCGGCGTGCCCAAGGTTAGAGAATGTCTTTGCCTGAGTATTCATGAGCAACCAACATAAACTCTACTTGAGACATCAGTGACCTGAACCATCATTATATATAACAGAAATGCTGTACTATGCTCTTGCAAGCTCTCTTCAATGTACTTATGCCTTTTGTTCTTTTCTGCAAATTAGAAAGAGAGAGAGAGAGAGAGAGAGAGAGAGAGAGAGAGAGAGAGAGAGAGAGAGAGAGAGAGAGAGAGAGAGAGAGAGAGAGAGAGAGAGAGAGAAAGAGAGAGAGAGAGTTTCTACAGTAATCTGTTCACATTTATTGATTAGTAACCTGAAAATGTAGTTTTAAGGGACTATTGAATTCAATATCATTGCCATTACCATCATCATTTCAGTGTTCCCTTTTTATTTGCAGGTTTTTTATTCGCCAATTTGATTATTTGCTTGTTATTCTAGAAAAATCTAATATTAAATATTCTTAAATGTGAGGCATAAATTTTAAATTCCCACCTCAAATGTGGTAGCGTTGTAAGCAAATGTTACAGGGGGCCCATGCCACCACTGCTGCCACTTCATTCCTCAGTTGCACATTCCACCCAGAAAAAGTAGCATGTAAAATATCACTGTTGACCCAGGTGGGTCAAGGTAAAGCTGGAGGCATATATATATATATATATATATATATATATATATATATATATATATATATATATATATATATATATATATATATATATATATATATATATATATATATATATATATATATATATATATATATATATATATATATATATATATATATATATATATATATATATATATATATATATATATATATATATATATATATATATATATATATATATAGATATAAAACCCGATTATCCTAAAGCGGATTATCCGAAAAACCGGATTATCCGAATTGATCTGATAATGCAATTAAAAAAATTTTTTCTATACTAAAACGTTATAAAACATCAAAAATAAATAAAAGTAACTACATATGTACTATATTGACACATTTAAAATTGATAAGAACAGTTAAAATGAATATGCTTTCTAATACGTATTGCCGAAATAGCTTGTAACGAATAGATCAATGTATTAGACAAAAAACATTAAACAAACTCTCAACAACACCACGTCCGCACCTTCGCCCCAGCAAGGACGTAGGTGCGGCGAATGAACAAACTACTGCACGACTACTCTCACACCGTACTCTCAAGACAACGACACAAACACGACTCCCCTCTCCACTCCATGCCACATTCCCCTTCCAACATACGAGTTGCGCGATAATATGAGTCATCATACTGTGTCTCCACCTGCACGATGCATCAAGGTCACACTTGCAAGCTTGCACAACCATTCACAATCGCACTCTGCAACATTCACAATTCAGATCTGCAACGCTCACAAGTATCAACATACACTGGTCCAGACAAGGAGACACACAGACAAACATACAATAAAACATTTACATCACATGTTTTAAGCGTACTACTTTGTTTAGCGTAGCGTGTGTTTGTTTGGTTTCATTGTTTACATCGTCAGTCGGCAGCAGTCGCGTCACACACTTCACACTGGGCAGTCGCATCGCGTTCTACCTGTGCTTCGACCTCACTTCTTTCTACATCACCATGCCGAAAGAAACCGGGAAAAGGAAGAAAGTCGTCCTTACCATACAGCAGAACACAATGCCGACGATCAAACTGGCGGCGATCAAAATGGCGGCCATAAATCCGGATTATCCGATACACACACACACACACACACACACACACACACATATATAGCGCCCAAAGTGATGGCGCAAAACACCCAGCGCCATCACTTTGGGCGCGGAATAAACCACCGTCTAAAAACAAGGATCAAATCCGCCGATTTTGTTGGCGCGGAGATGATGGGTTCAGGCAAGTGACCTTGAGGCCCTCACCACGTGTTGTTGTCTAAGTGTGAGGCGTTACCTTATACGGACTGCATGTGTCTGAGTGTCTATGTTGCACAATGTGTTTTTTGTTGCAAAGTGTGCTTTGCTTTCCTGGCTTGTGCTTGACAGTGGGACCTAAGAAAGAGCTGAGAAAAGAACAAATTTCCTCTATATGCTCCCTGAGCCTAGGGTGAAAAGGAAATAAAGAAATAGCTGCCATCAAGGGTGCAGCACTTCGTAGTGTGCAGTGTTATACAAAAAAAATGTAGGGACGCGGGACATGCTGTCTCGCCGCCACCTAAGAAGAAAAGGACAGGGAGGCCTCGTGTCACTTCTACGATGACCCTGAAGGTGCTGAAGCGTCAGATGGACAATGAGCCTCTCATCCGTCCAAAAGAACTGAAGGAAAAGAACCCAAGGCTCCTTCAGGACGTCTCAGTGCGAACTATTCAGAAATGCCTTCATCACGACCTTAAATTCCAGTATCGTGCACCACGAAGGAAGCCCATTTTAACAGCAGTACAAAAAACAAAATACTCTTGTTTTGCCGTAAATATTTAGCCTGGTCTTCAGAGAAGTAGAAAACAGTTATGTGGTCAGATGAGGCAACTTTTACAGTGACTGGCAACAGACGAGGGAAAGTGAGGTTACGTCCTGGCTCAGATCCTTATCTCCCTAAGTACACTGAGGGAACTGTAAAACACCCAAGCAGTGTGATGGTATGGGGAGCATTTGGGTATCATGGCACTGGGACTTTAGTAGTGCTGCCAAAAAACCTCACTCTCAACAAAGAATGTTATCTTGAGCTTCTTGCTGACAATCTGGAGGACTGTTTCACAAAATGCAAAAGTGAAATAATCATGCAGGACAGTGCACCGGCTCACACCGCCAAATTGATCACAAATTGGTTTGAGTGAGTCGACATTGAATACATTAAAGACTGGCCAGGTAACAGTCCCGATTTCAACCCAATCGAGAACATCTGGGGCTTGATTAAGCGCTGACTACGAGGCCGTGACACCTCCACAGTGGATAAGCTGATCATCCACATTCAGGAGATCTGGGAAATCTGGAACCTTCCTTCCTCCAAAACCTGGCTTTGTCGGTTCCAAAACGTCTTCAGAGTTGCTTCAAGAGGAAAGGCAACCCAACAAAGTATTAGAGGTGACAATAGTACTGTATAAACATTTTTCTTATCCATTTTACATGCGTTCAGAAGCAAAAAACGTGATACGCCATCACTTTGGGCGCTGACTGTATATATATATGTATATATATATATATATATATATATATATATATATATATATATATATATATATATATATATATATATATATATATATATATATAGCGTGGCGAACTGGTACTGGACCAACATTCGCCAAGGTGATGGACGACGGCGGTTCAATCCTCACGCTACCACTCGGATTCAGTCACCGCCGAGTGGCTTAACACTACCCACATTCTGTCCTGAACACCACCCATCACCCCGGACTCTAGAGGAAGCCGTCAAGCGAATCAAGAACGAGTTCGAGGGCAGCATGAGCCAATGCAAGATGGCGCCACTATAAACACTCGTGCGCCAGAACGCAGGCTGGGCGACCATCAGGCCCACCTGGAAGAAGCCTTGGGCCGATCATCAAGCCCCACAGGAAGATGCCTACAGTATAATAGGCAACAACATATATATATATATATATATATATATATATATATATATATATATATATATATATATATATATATATATATATATATATATATATATATATATATATCACACAGTGTGGCAGCATATGGTAGACATGTACTGAAAGTCATTACATTTTTGCCTATAGTGCCAGGCCCGGTAGGCTTTCATAATAGGGCCTGATGGTCAGCCCCAGCCTGTTGTGGCACAGGCAAGTGTTTATAGTGGTGCCATCTTGCATTGTCTCATGCTGCCCCCCCTGAACTCATTTTTTATCCTAGAATCTAGAGTCCGGGTTGATAGATGGTCTTCAGGACAGCATGTGGGTAGTCTTAGGCCACTCACCGGTGACTGAAAAAAAAATTGCTTGTGGCACCTGGCGGGGCATGAACCCACGTATAGCGTATGCCCCTGACTTTACCTTGCCTTTTCTTGCTTACTTGACTCGTGCTACCCCCTTGGGTCAAGGGTGATATTCTACATGCTACTTTATCCAGACAAGATGGAATTTAACAAACATTTATGAAAATGCAGCAGTATTTGTACTGCATAAGCAGCATTCTCCAGCTACCTCACCCACAGGAATGTTAAAAGTGAGGAGCTCACCCTGGTTCTCACCCAACCTCATCACAATGGTGCTTAAGGTAGCAGTAAGGTGGGAGAGGTAGCTGGAGATGCTGCCTATGTGGTTTGAGTACCAGAGAGGTTTTCTGAATTTTTTTATATGGATTAAACTGAGGAAATCATAATAATTAACATACTTATTTTCATCAAAGTCAATTAACCTGTTAATGACCTGTTTTATTTGATAGGCAATGTACTTGGTCCCTAATTCCTGCAACCCAACTGGCACAAATATGGGAGAGAAGAGACGTCAAGAAATCTATGCCATAGCTCGGGAATATAATCTGATCATATTGGAGGATGACCCCTATTACTTCCTGCAGTTTTCTGGCAAGGTTAGTCTTACATTTGAGCATGATATTCAGTATCATATAAATCTATTAATTCAAAAGTATACAAATATGATTATGATTTAGAAAATTATCATTTAAAATTTGAAGTATATAGAATAAGGAATAATGTCTAGTGCTTATCCCAAACAGCAGCCTTCAAGTTTCCTCAGTTTGGATGTGGATGGTCGAGTTCTGCGGTTTGATTCTTTTTCCAAAATCATAAGTGCTGGGCTTCGCATCGGCTATGTGACAGGGCCGTCAGCCTTGCTGCAGGGCATTAAGGTGCACCTGCAATCCAGTTGCATCTGTGCCCCAGTGTTGTCCCAGGTGTGTCATAAGTGATAGTTTGGCATCACACACACACACACACACACACACACACACACACTCGAGACACCGTGAAAGAAGGACGCATGGTCAGCGAGCTCCCCAATGATCAGCTGATTGGCGTTGTTCGCCTAGAGTAGTGTTTACAAAGGGCCTGGATGATGGTCACTGTGGTTCTCGTCTCCTATTATTGACCTGGTTGTAAGATGAGTGGGAGGGAGGATGATTTGTGGTGGAATACACCAAAGAGAAGAGGAATTGAATCACAAAGGAAGGAAAAACAGAAAGTGCTGATGATGGCATTGATGATGAAAGGTATGGTCCTGGTAGCTTCTCTGGTTTTGCGAGTAAAGAGTCGGCTATTTGTAAGAAAATTTTGCTTATGAAAAGGAAACTAGATAAGTGGATTGGAATAGTGAAGAGCAGGGACGAGGAGGAAGTACAGAACAGAGAACTTCAAAGAGACCTCAGATCACGAGTGCGCAAATTAGAGGACAGGGAGAAAAAGCTGATTCAAGAAAATGAAGAGCTAAAGGAGAAATTGGTGAAATATGAAAAATCGATGAAGGAAGGACTAGAAGAGGCAAGAAAGGAAAATGAGAATTTGAAGGAAATAGTGAGCAAAGAGGAACAAAGGGTTAGAGAAGAAGTGTTGGGAGAAATACAGAAAAGGTGAGCTGGCTGGAACAGAACCAAGTGTTCAGGGTGGGGCTCAGCTGCTGTCTGATGAAGGAGGTGCTGGCCACCCACCAAGTCGCCTCCCACAGCGGGTTAAGAAGCCTTGGTGGTTCGTTCGACCGAGGCGTCGAACGGCTTCAGGCAAACGTGCAGCGGGAGTGTAGCAGGTCGTTCGCCACCCAGATGGTAGTTGCCCTCACACAGGCCCCCATACACTGGACAAACACATCAACAGGATAACGGGACAAACTCTAAATTTGCTGAGGAACATAAGGACAGCATTTGTGTACTTGGATGAGGAGATGATGAGGAAAATAAGTCATAATGATAAGGCCAAGGCTGATGTATGCAGCAGTGGTCTGGTCTCCTCATGAAAAGAAAAACATAAAGAAGCTGGAAAGAGTGCATAGAGCGGCAACTAAGATGGTACCAGAACTTCGAGATCGGACTTATGAGGAGGATTTGAGGAGATTCGTAAACATCGTCGATGATCTGAAGAAGGAATTGATAGCAAGAGGTGAAGAAATTAGAAAACTTTGGGAAGAAAATGAAAAACTGAAAAAGGGAAGTTCCAGAGATGATAACATTGATGGCAATATAAAGGCAGCGGTCAAGGAAGAAATATCGAAAAGGGTAAAGGGAAATAGTGCAGGCAAAATGGACATGGAAAATAAGAATAAGAAAACAGTTGATGTGAAAATAAAAGGGAAAAAATAGTTTCAAAGTGATTCTGGAACAACAAGAAAGGGAAAGAAAGATTGAGATGGAGCCTGAGGTTGTACAAGTAATAAGAAGGAAAACTTGGTTAGAGAAGTGGCAGAAGAGAAAAAGAGTGTGATAATCATGGGTTTCAAAGAAGAGAAAATCCCAATGAGGGCACAGAGAGAGATAGTATATGAAATCATTAAGGCGAAAGAAATATTGAAAGGCTTAGATGAAGAAGGCAGAAGGCTGACAGAGGAGGTGGATGAGGTGACGACGAGACTAGGAAAATATGTGGAAGGAAAAATAGACCAATCAAGCTGAAGTTAAAGACACAAACGGTGGCCAAGACAATAACAAGTTGGAATGGGATCCTAAATGGTAAAGAAAAATATAAAGAAATATACATAAGGAAAAATATGAGCATAGAGGAAAGAGTTAGGATGAGAGAAATTAAGAAAGAACAGTCAGAAAAAGAAAGTTTTTTTGAGATTGTGAAACAACAGAGTGATGAAATGGTGGATCAGGAAGAGGGAGGAGGAGAACAAGTAAAAAGACAAAACAATAGGGAAGAGAAGACGGGAACGAAAAACCTTAGGTTAACGTACACTAATGTCGACAGACTTACATCAAAGAAGCTAGATTCAAAAGACTACCTGAACAAAATAGAACCAGATGTAATGTGCATCACTGAAATAAAACTAGCTAGAGGCACAAAAATGGTGGGAATAGAGTAGTGCAATTATAATATAAAGAGAAAAGAAAGAATAGGAAAGTGTGAAGATATTGGTCAAAACAGATTTATAAGTGATAGAAGTGAGAACAGGACCAGAAAATATGGAAATTTTAAGTGTGTTATTGCAGTTGAAATGCAGTGAAAACTAGCAGTAATGGTGACATATGTGCCCATACACACAGCATGTGGGACAAGTGAAATTTATAACAACCTGTTAGAAAGTACAAATAAAGCAGTAGAGGATATTATTAGAAATAGCAAAAATATAATTCTAACAGGAGAGTTTAACCCGGTAGCAGCGACGGGCCAAATTTGTGCCATGATATAAACCCCCAAAAAAAGATGATACATAATCTGATCACAAATGCTTTGATATATATTATGAAACGTTTTTTGTGAGGGGTGATTTTTTTCTCATTTTTCTCACTTGGAGGGACCATTAAGAAACATGATCCCCGCTGCTACCGGGTTAACTGTAAAAATGTCAAATAGGAAGAGTTTGAAGTTGAAGTGGAAGGTGAAGAAAATTCATGGGGAGCTAAAGTATTGAAACTGGCCACAAATAACCTCATGACACAGTGGGTGAGGGAAGAGACAAGATTTAGAGAAGATGAACCACCTGGATTGGACTTGCCATAATTTTTACAAAAAAGATGAACTTGCTAAGTGAAGTTCACCACGAGTGCCTGCCGGTAAAAAGTGACCATGAACATTTATAAATAGAAATAGATGAAGAATGTGAAGAGATTGGACCAGAGAACCATAAAGAGAAAAGAAGAGATTACAACAAAGCTTGGTAGAATGATCTGCGAGCTTTTTTTGGAAGCATAAATTGGTCCGAAATTAAAAACTACAAAAGGTATAACAAAAATGTGTCTACTTCCTTAACATATATAATGAAGGTGTAGGAAAGTGGGTACCCTTCTATGTAATAAAGATATGAGGGAAAAAAGTGGTTTAATACAAGATGTCTGGAAACAAAGAAAAAGAAAGATAAAGCATGGAGCAATTTAAATAGGAGAAGGAATGCCATAAATAGGGAAATTGTTGTTAAGCTAGAAATGATTACACCAAAGTGAGGAGAGGAAAAAAAAAGTATGAAAAGAATATAATAGAAAAATGTAAGGAAGACCCAAAACTTATTTTTATAGACAAATAAAGAAGAAATTAAAGAAAAAAGAAGCTGTGAATGCAATCAAAGTGGGTGACCAAGTCTATAAGAATGTAAAGGAAATATGTGAAATATAAAATAAAAACTTTCAGAAAGTATTTACCCAAGAGATCAATTTTGAAGAAGGAATGAAAAACATAAAAGTGGATAAAGAAGAGATTCTGGGGCTATTGCAATCACCAGATGGTAAGAAGGCATGACCAATGAAATATCAGGCCAAGTACTGAAAGAGTGCAGTGAACAATTAATAGAACCAATTCATGACATCATAAGTTGTTCAATCAAGACTGCAGAAGTCCTAGTGCAATGGAAGAAAACACATGTGATCCCATTATATATAAGAGCGGAAATAAACAAGAGCCACTGAACTATTGACTGGTTTCTCTAACAAGTGAAATGTGCTCAATGTGTGAGAAGGTAATTAAAAGACAGTGGGTAGACCATCCAGAAAGAAAGATAATAAATGAAAGTCAGTTTAGATTCAGACAAGGTAAATCTTATCACAAATCTAATATGTTTTTACTCAAGAGTAATAGATACAGTACAGGAGAGATGGATGGGTTGACTTTATATTTTTGGACCTAAAAAGACAGTCAATAAAGTTCCACGTCAAAGATTGCTGTGGAAACTAGAACATAGAGGAGGGTTAGGGAGAAAATGACAGAATGGATGAAAAGTTACCTGACAAGCAGAGAAGTGAGAACCATGTCGAGAGATGGAAAATCAGACTGGAGAAAGGTCACAAGTGGAGTGCCACAGGGATCAGCGTTAGTGCCAGTAATGTTTTTAATAAATATAAATGATATGCCGGAAAAAGTAAAGAGCCCATGTCTCAGATCTGTGTAGCAATACTGATCTGATACATGCTTCAAATACTTTTTCTCTTCTTTGAAGTGGAAGACTCCTATTTATCAGCAGTCCTGCCGTCTCTCTCAGTTCCATGTTGCTACCCGCGTACTTACTGTTCCTCCACTCCAGCCTCGCTATCTAACAAATCACCAAGATGGCAAAACTGTTTCAGGTCTTCTATTACATTGCCATCAACATCCATAGCTTCTTCCTCTTCCTCTTTTGGCAGTTTCCCTCCATTTTTACACATGCAGGACAGCAGAAATCTACCACAGTCTTCAAGTCTCACTCCCAAACATCTTTTATGGCACCACTTTTTACATTCTGTTCAAAGAATAGAATTTACTCCCACTTCACCACTACACACTCCACAAGGAAAACTTCTTTGCTCTATTTTCTTGCCTATCACCATCATCTTTGTTTTGGCTGTTTTCATCCTCAAACCTCTTCCCTCCAATGCTTGCTTCCAATCAGTAATTTTCTCTTGACTTCCTTGTGGTGCCCAAATTACATTTAACCCAAATTTCTCCTAACAAAACATTGAGGCAAACAGTAAAAGGAACAAAATGTTGGTCTCCCTACTATGCAAAGATTATTGCTTCATTAAATGTTCAACATAGAGTAGTGAGTATACATAACAGGCTTAATGTGCAGCTTTTAATTGTGCTGCAGAGGAATCTTAGCAAGCATGGCAGCTGTGGATATTATTCCAGAAAATGTAAATTTTAGTATACAGTATTATTAATGTAAAAATGGTAACTGGTAGATTAATATTACCCCGGTTAATGGTAAATGTTTCATTTGGTGATGGGTAATTTAGTAAAGCATGGTAAATCTTTACCAAGAATTTATTGTGATGACATCATGCTTTACTGAGATTCCTGAGGAAAGGATGCCATATTGGTCCTAGTACACAAGCAGACTTCAGTGTGATAACACCAGTGAGAATTAACTTTTAAACTAGATAAAGCCAGTTGCAGCAAGGAAAGACAAGTTCCACCAATTTCATAGAGAGTGCAAATTAAGTTTATTCACTATACAATAGAGAGGCAAAACTCAGAGATAATATTTTGACAGTGGTTGCAAACAAAGCCATGTAAATTGTGTGCATGTCATTGATAGATTTCATTACTTTTCACTCTCCTCATTTTGATAGCATTTCCTGACTTTCATCAGCCATATAACAAAGCATATAAAGGAGTCTGTTATATCTCAGATTGAATAAAAGAGGGGTTAATACAGATGGATAGGGGAAGATTGGAGTCCTGGAACTAAATTCCATTTAAGCCATGTTATAATGGGTTTGCACAAGTTTTGCTCAGCTAATGGTTTATCAAGAATGTAACATGTTCATAAAATGGGAGTCACTTGTACTTTAGGTTCATTGAAATATTCACTGTCAGGAGGTTGAAAGGTTATTGTAAACTCACATTAGATTACCAACAGGTTCTAATCCATGAGCTACTAACAACATGGGGTGATGAAGGCTTCAAGAAACACATATCCGATATCTGTCAGTTTTACGAGAGAAAGAGGGATGAGATGCTTCACGCTCTTCAGACTCATTTGACTGGTGAGTTCCATACAAAAAATTTTATGCTATATGATACTGAGGCAAAATATTTTGGTATTACATTAACTGCACAAGCAATGACAGAATAGTAACAAGGGAGGCTAATGCAGAGTGGTGGCACCGCAGCTCATCTCACCACCACTCCTTATTAGCCAGTAGTGTGTCTATAAATTTTTCTGTGCGTTAACCCGGTAGCAGCGGGGATGATGTTTCTTAATGGTCCCACCAAGCGAGAAAAATGAGAAAAAATCACCCCTCACACAAACAATTTCTTAATATATATCAAAGCATTTGTGATCAGATTATGTATCATCTATTTTAGGGGGTTTATATCATGGCACAAATTTGGCCCGTCGCTGCTACGCGGTAAACCCACAAATTTGGCCCATCGCTGCTACACGGTAAAGCCACAAATTTGGCCCGTCGCTGCTACACGGTAAAGCCACAAATTTGGCCCGTCGCTGCTACATGGTAAAGCCACAAATTTGGCCCATTGCTGCTACACGGTAAAGCCACAAATTTGGCCCGTCGCTGCTACACGGTAAAGCCACAAATTTGGCCCATCGCTGCTACACGGTAAAGCCACAAATTTGGCCCGTCACTGCAATCGGGTTAACTATGATTGGGTGACTAATTAGAGCAGATGAAAACTTACTGTTGATGTTTTTTGCTCTAGTCATGTGCAATGGAGTGGTGGTTTTGTAAGGTGAAGATTATTTACATTACATTCCTTTTTATATTTTTTTCTTTACTTCGCTTTATTCTGTCTGATGATTTTCATATATCACCTTCTAATGTTATTCGTTATCATTCAACCTTTTATGGTCCTTATAGACTTAATAGAAAGTTTTAGTCATGAGGATTCAGTTACCAGAGAAAGTGATCAATAGCTGTTTAAGATCATTCAGTATTTTTCTGCTCCGACTCTGGACCTTCAGCTTAGAACTGATTTTAAGAGCATATATAGTCCTTGGTTCTTCAGGGAGGGGCACTTATAAGCATTGCGATCATGATGAAAGGATTAGGAGGGATGAGGAATGCAACACCTGTGAGACGAATGCATGTATCCACAAGTTGAAGGATGAAATAAGATGAAAGAATTTAAAAATCTGTGAATATAATATTTCTGTACTCTTTAAGTGTGATGTAGTTTATTAATCATTATCTATGGTAAAGGACTGTGATCTCTATCCTCAGGTTTATGTGAATGGGTTGTTCCCGATGGAGGGATTTTCATTTGGCTGAAAGTAAGTACTCCCATTTTATTTTAGATTAGAATTAATACATCAGGCAGAGCTTTCTGGTCTGCTTATTTTTTTAATTTCACATTAGTAATGCTCAGTAGAACAGAAACTTGGATATCAGTGCTTGTTGTATTTTATGTTTGTATGCAACAGGTCTGATGCAGAACTTTTATGTTTTATTCAACTAAATACATGAATGGATGACCACATATTATTTATCATAATACTGAATGAAGGTTCAAAATTGAATTTTTCTTTTCGAAATTCTGCCAGATATACTACAGAATCATATACAAACTAAACAGAAGTTAGGAGCATCAGCCTATAATCATTAGATATTTGATGCAGCAGCATAACACACTCAAATGATGTCATTGAGGAGCTCGAGAGTTTTCAAGGGAAATGGAGAATCCACGAACTAGATTTGTCATTTTTTTTTTAAATGCATAGCTCAGTGGTAGGAGGATACAAGTGGATGTCATACCACATGACACAGTACACCCAGCCACACCGTGCTGCATATCACACCAGCCACACCGTGCTGCATATCACACCAGCCACACCATGCTGCATATCACACCAGCCACACCATGCTGCATATCACACCAGCCACACCATGCTGCATATCACACCAGCCACACCATGCTGCATATCACACCAGCCACACCATGCTGCATATCACACCAGCCACACAATGCTGCATATCACACCAGCCACACCATGCTGCATATCACACCAGCCACACCATGCTGCATATCACACCAGCCACACAATGCTGCATATCAAAATCACACCCAGTCACATCACATCCAGCCACACTACACCACACATCACATCTAGCCACACATCACATCCAGCCACACCTCATCATATATCACACCCAGCTACACCACACCACACATCACACTGAGCCACAACACACTACACCATCAATCATCACACCAGTCACACCACACTACACATCACACCCAGGCACACCATACCCATTTAGCTTCCGCTGAATGTAGTTCCTTCTCCGCTAACTTTAAGTCCACTAAAAATTCATACAGGTTTGTTCTTGTCCGTTGTGGGCAGACACAGCACCAGTGGAGCCACATGGCGCAATAATTCCATGGCTTCCACTTTTGGGTAAATTACGCCTTAAAGTAGGGTGATTGGACAATTATTAGGGAAACTTTTTGGTATTTTAGGGTAATGCATCTTCCATTTCCAGCTCTTTGAACTCTGGATTTAATAACAAGAATTTGATATTTTCCACCTGACAAGAAATAACTTAAAATAATAAAAAAAATAAAAGTGTCACATGAAAAAAAGTAAAAAATGCATAAATTTCCGGGAAATCTTGGATAAAATATATGGATTTAGGATAAGCTGGAGGCTTCTTTCTCTTCTCTTCTTGCTGTTGTTTATTGGGCTCTTTATTCAGTTCAGCTGCGACATTGTCATCGTGTAGTCGCGTTCGTTATTACTGCCTTGTTTATCGTTATTGACGTCATGGAAGGTGACCTGAGTGCAGGGATGGGGTGAATACAAGAACTGTGTATTCGAATACGAATACCAATACTTTATATTTATACGAATACGAATACGAATTCAAATACACTGAAATATTGATAATTCGAATACAAATACGAATGCTTCATGAAAGTATTCGTGAATGTATTCATGAATACTTTTCGTTGAAGATAACTTTTTCCAGACCCCAGACCCGCCAGACCTCAACAGTCACAGCGGCCACGCTAGTGAACCTGTATCATACACGTCGGACAAACAGGAATGAAGATTTGTAACTTGGAAGGAACAATAACTATTATTTCATATGATGGATTTAAGATTATTCGGCATACTATTCGAAGAATACTAATGCTTTTCCCAAGTATTCAAATACAAATGCGAATACTTTGATGTCAGATGCCAAGTATTCGAATACGAATACACCCAAATACTGTATTCAAATTTATTCGAATACGAATACCGAATACCAATACCCTCATCCCTGCCTGAGTGAGGACGTTTTTGTTCCACCTGAGGATGCTGACCCTGTTAAGGAGCCGGCAGCAGCTGTGGGTGAGGTGGAAAACTCTCAAGCTGACGGCCAG
Source organism: Eriocheir sinensis (assembly GCF_024679095.1). NCBI lineage: Eukaryota > Metazoa > Arthropoda > Malacostraca > Decapoda > Varunidae > Eriocheir > Eriocheir sinensis. The sequence continues at coordinate 7,911,131 of NC_066566.1, read as the reverse complement.
GAGTCCCAGAAGTTCCAGAACCCGTGACCCCACCAGGAGAAGTACTTTGTCCTTAAATCAAGAGATATGATGAACGCCAATGTCTTGCACTTCTGATGCGTCATGTGCCACCCCACAAGTCACATGTCGCAGCGAGCATTAGCCGTTTTTGCTGGTGGTGGTAAACGCTCACTGCGAGCTCCAGCCGCACTCAAATCTCCCGTGTATGAGTGTTCCAACAATATTTCTCACAACACAGCATTGCCAATTGAGTAGATTCTCCACTAAATTTGGTGGAAAATCATGTCAGCCCAGCGCGGAAAATCTACGGACGAGCAACTGGTGGATATTGTTGTCCAATATAGTGACATTTTTGCTTAGCTTCACCTATCACATGACTGATATTTTGACCAAATAGTTGTAAATTTTGCAGTTGGCAATACTGCCCTGCTAGCACCCCATCATCAAGAGATCTATAGTAGTTGCCGTACGGCTGACCGTCGCGCACGTATAAATGTACGTCTTCACAGGCAACACCCCCTGAACGTGCCTGTACTTTCGCAGGAGAGGCTTACATTACCGAATCGTATAGATCTTGGCCTCCTCTTTCCAATGGTGTTTTTGTTTTTTAGCTGTGATGAATAGTTTTTTGAAATACAGAGGTTAAAAGAGTGAGCACTAATGTCATTTGCTGGTGGTGCTAAAAGCTCGCTGCGAGCGCCAGTCGCACTCCCAGCAAAAAACACCTCCTGAACGTGCCTGTACGTTCGCAGGAGAGTCTTACATAACCGAATCTTATAGATCTTGGCCTCCTCTTTCCAGTGGTGTTATTGTTTTGTAGCTGTTATGAATAGTTTTTGAGATACAGCGGTTAAAAGAAATCCCCTTCCCCCGCTGGGGTTCCCGAGCGCGCCTGAGGGGATAGTCTCGTTGCGAGCACTTAGCAATGAAAGGGTTAAAGGAGGCGATGCAAGCAGTTTTGATGAAAAATATCACTTTCTGTGATATTGTTATTATTTTAGGGTTTTGACATTTCTAAAGCCGGTGTAACACCGGACAAATCTACCCAGCAATGGACAGAATGTCCGTTGCTGGGTATTTGTCCGTTGAGATTTTGTGGTTCGTTAAATCCGAAATCCGTTAAATCGGGGTCCGTTAAATCGAGGGCCGAGTGTGTGTGTGTGTGTGTGTGTGTGTGTGTGTGTGTATATATATATATATATATATATATATATATATATATATATATATATATATATATATATATATATATATATATATATATATATATATATATATATCATCATCATCGTCATCATCATTTCGCTAACTGTCCGTTTTGAGTCTGCCTGAGCGGTTGGATGCTTTATGGCTCTCCTCCATTCTACTCTGTCTTCTGCCCGATGCTCATCAAATCCCATCAGTGTCAAGTCTTCCTGTATACACCTTCTCCACGTTTTTCTAGGTCTATCAACTGGTCTCCTTCCTTCTGCCTCCAGTCTCTCCAAAACTCCCAGCACTGTATCCTCCCCTGCTCTCTTCACATGTCCAAACGATCGAAGTCTTTCCCTTCTGAGCACTGTTTCCAGGTCCTCTACTCCACATGTTAGCTACATCTGCACTGGATGCCCAGTCTTACCACCTGATCCCCACCATATATATATATATATATATATATATATATATATATATATATATATATATATATATATATATATATATATATATATATATATATATATATATATATATATATATATATATATATATATATATATATATATATATATATATATATATATATATATATATATATATATATATATATATATATATATATATATATATATATATATATATAAGGACAGATATATAAAGTAGAAAGAGAAAAAAGAAAAGAATGAAAAGGGAAGAAAAACAAGAAAATAAATAAATTATAGAAAAATAAAAGCATTAAGAGCATTAAGAAAAAGAAAAAACGAAAGAAAACAAAACTTTGAAAAGAAAAAATGAAAAAAATGAAATTATAAAAACCTGAAAATGAAGGAAAAAGAAAATACAAGGAGGAGAAAAACAAGGAAGGAAAGGAATGAAGGAAAAGAAAAAAGAAATAGAAGGAAAAAATAAAAAAAAGTATAAAATGAAGGAAAAGAGGAAAAAGAAACAAGAATAAGAAGAAAAAACACCAAGCCTTTCTCAAGTTGAAGAACTTATTACAAAGACAAAATAACTGTTTGTTTGTATGTATGTATGTACGTATGTCTGTATGTTTGTTTACACATAATAATAATAATAATAAGTGCTAGACACACACACACACACACACACACACACATGCATAACACACAGAGCACCACAACACAGCACCTCAGGGGAAGTGGATCTTCATGTGTTTGCCAATATCCGGCTTGGTCTTGAAATGTTTCTTACAAACATCACACTTGAACTTTCTCAGGCCAGAGTGTCTGAAGATGTGGCTGTTCAACTCAGACATACAAATGAACCTCCTGCCACACTCTTGGTATTCATGAGGTCTTTCACCAGTGTGTGAAAGGGTGTGTCTGTTGAGGATACTCTTCATACTGAACTTTTTGCCACACTCTTGGCATTCATGAGGTCTTTCACCAATGTGTGTAAGGGTGTGTGAGCTGAGGTGACCCTTCTGGATGAACTTTTTGCCACACTCTTGGCATTCATGAGGTCTTTCACCATTGTGTATATGGGTGTATATGTTGAGGTGATTTTTCCTACTGAACATTTTGCCACACTCATGGCACTCATGAGGTCTTCCTCCAGAGTGTGTGGGTGTGCTTGGTGAGGTCAGCCTTCCCAGGGAATCTTTTTCCACACTCTTGGCACTCATGGTTTCCTTCAGCAGTGTGTGCATGGCTGTGTCTAGTGGACCTGTTCTGTCTCAAGGCTTCCTGCACTCAAACTTTCCCTTTCCTTTATGGCTGAAGGTGCCAGCAGCAAGGTGGTAGTGGTGATGGTAGTGGTGGCTCTTCTGATCACCCCTGACCCTCACAGCAGAGACAGTCTGCTCCTGCTGGCCCCAGGCACTCAGGCTGCTGCCCAGCCTTGCAGCCTCCACTGAAACAGAGGCCAGTGGCAGCCAGGATGCAGGGAGCGCTGAGCACAGCACCGCTCCAGACCCTCACTTCTGTACAGCACCGGTGGGGCTGTGGGGACAAAGATCACATCCTCATAGAAACAGGATTCAAAATAAAAAGCAGCGGCAAATTCCTAAAATGAAAGACATAGCATATATGTTACAGTTACTGCTATCAACCACAATACTGTGAAAACTGCATCAAATAAACTGAGGCAAAGTAGACCCAGAGTAATGAATTATCTGCCCTCGACACCTTGGAGGCACCATGCAGCAGGCAGCTGAAGGGCACCTTGTAAAGACCTTCAGGGAAAGGGAAACTGCAAACCAAGAAGGGGCAGAACCACACCAAAGAACAGACACCATTAGAAAGGACACCAAGGAGAGAACACAGTTGCAAGGGTGAGAATGACCAAGGAGTGGATGGCTGTCTGGGCAGGACAAGTGCATGGGTGGGCGAGGCTGTGCTGCGTGTTGGGATACATGGATACATGAAATGAACATGAGCCAAACACCTCGTACTGACCCCCTGAACACGCCCAGTTACTGCTCCTTCCCTTCACAGCAGCGTTCGCTAACACGCCCAGTTAAGTGCGGTTCACACGGGCAAAGTTTCCCTATGTTGAGTCCCGGCACCCTTGTTGGAAGCAAGTGACCGCGTTCCCATGGTTTCGTGAAGACGGTCATCTTTCTCCTGTTGTGGGAAACTCTTGTGACCTTCTCACGTCAAAATTACAGTCATTATAATGTCTGACGAGTTGGTGTGTCCTAAAAGTGTAGTGAAATCCCTGTGCGAGTTGGTAGAAGAGCAAAGATGCCTCTGGGACCCGAGAGATGCTGATTACCCTAAACACAAGCTTCGTGTAAAGATGCCTGGCTTATTCATGAACATAGGTCACTATTGATAGGAGGCCTAAAATTACATCAGACACGTCAGAAAACAAGAAAACTCGCGCCAAAAATCATCCGTTGGCCTGGTGGTCACAGGTGGGGAAGCTGCCGAGGAAACGGGAACACGAGATGCCGGCACAGAGGAAACTTTGCCCTTGTGAACCGCGCTTTGCTGTGAGAGCCACCGCAGTCATGGAGGTAGAATTGGTGGAGTCGACACGGCCCGCTAATCCCATTCATTGAGGTGAAGCCGACAAACTGTCAAATTTACAGCCAACAGATGGGGGTGGGCAAGCCTGGCCGAGCCCATTAAGAGGGAGCCTGACCTGACACCTGACCGTAAAAATGACAGCTCGGGCGGATTCACTTAATTGGGCTGATGTCGATTCCACCAATTCTACCTCCATGGCTACAGTTCAGTTCAGTTGTAGGTCGGGAGTATAGCCTTTGTAACTGCACTCCCTGATGTGTTTTTCTCGCTGTCTGGGATATGTGCTGTGCTTTTAACTGATGGTTATTATTATTTTCTTCTTCTTTCATTACCTTTTCTCTTATTTTCCACAAATTCCAAATAGATATTTTTGATTCATGTTTGCTGGTGTTATTAAAGAGCAGATCTCTGATTACTTAATTTTTATAGGGTTGTTGTAGCTTAACATTTTTCTGTCTTTCCTCACTATATGCTGGACACCAAAGTAGGAAATGCTCCAGGTCTTCATTTTCTGCTCCACACATACTACACTGTTTTCTCATTCTTGAATCTATTTATGTCGTTTAGCCTTAGGGTGTTTGATCTGCACTTGAAGAGTATTTCTGAGGCTGGGTCATTAGTGTATACTTCCTCTTGTCCTCCGATCTCCTTCCGTCATTCTCTGTAGAGTATCACACTTGACTTTTCATTCAGATCTTCTCTCCAACATGTTGTATCTATTTCCTTCATTTTGTTTTTAATATTTTCCTTTGTTTGAATTCTTATGCCTTCTCTAAAAACTTCTAATTCTCTCATCTCACTAAGCAACCCTTTCATCCATTTCCCCGGTCTGTTTTCTAACATCTTCTCTGCTATCATTCTCACCAAGTCATTGCCCTCCACCAGCAGGTATCTTAAATACTTGAACTGTCCCTCCCTGATCCTAGCTTTCATGCTAGAGGCTCCCACTTCCCCCCTCAAGGTTGCCACTGGTGCATAGCTTGGTGCTCCTAAAATTTACATAAATACCCCATTCTCTATTCTCTGCAATTTAATTATATCTGTTGCTGTCACTTCCATGATATTGATTCCATATAAAAAAGATGGTTATGCTACACTTTTCCAAAAAGTTTTACCAATCAAAATCTTAGAGCAACAGCTTGCTATCACATTCCTGGTCATGTTAGCTAATTTTTCTGCCTTTTGGAACATCTCTTCCTTCTGTACCTTAAAAAAAATTTTGCTGTCATTAATTGAAATCCCCAAATATTTAAATCTATTCTTGATTCTTATATTCTCGATAACCTATGGTTTGTCTGCCATGTTAAATATTACTATATTACTTTTATCCTTGTTAATCTCTAAACCCACCTCTTTTCCTACCTCTTCTAGTTTCTTTATGATCTGTTTAGCGTCCTCCACATTGTTGGCCAATAACAACCCGTCATCCGCAAAGAACAGGGAGGTTATATTAACCCATACAGTGTTGTCTTTTGTCATAGATAGGGGTCATGCCAGGTTGCACTTTTTTTATTTTTTATTTTTTTATGTGCTCCTTAAAATGTAAAAAAAAAAAAAAAAATACAAATCATTTGATATATATATATATATATATATATATATATATATATATATATATATATATATATATATATATATATATATATATATATATATATATATATATATATATATATATATGTGAGGAATGGAACACTAGAGTGTTCGTTCTCATATTTTTCTCCGCTTCAGAGCTAACGATGTCGTACCAGGAAGGGGAAATTTATCTTTGAAATTTTTAGAGCCTATTCTTTCCATTATAAACACTTCTCACAACCCTAAAGTGTGAGTAATGTATAAGTACTTCTTTACATCACAAGAACCTAAAAAAATAAACAGGAATTGTAAGTACAACAAAATAGTTGGATGTGCATTAGGCAACACCACTCGCTTCAGGGCTGTGTGTAGTTCTCATAGCTCAACATAATACTCTGAAGCTTCTGACAATCAGTTTTCATTTCCAATTACTCTGAACTGTAATATACAATTCCACATGCCTTACTGATTATAGAATCAAGGAGTAATTACCTAGAAGAAAGTAACTTACCTTCTTGTATAATGATTTTTGTTGGAATGCGGACAAATGTCCAGAAAGGCCCTTTAACATCTATTAAAAAATACGAAGACTTGTCAAATTATTCCTCTTTACTGTCAATGAACAATGTTACATACACAAACAAAAATAAAGGGCGTATAAGCCCTCAAAAGAGCATGCGTATATATACGTATTAAACACTTCCCTAAGAGGTACGTATATTTACGTACTAAACACTGTAGCTACGGGTTAAAATCCTCATCCTTGTATCCTTTGTTTAATTTTTTTATTTCTTGTATTATTCTAAAGGTGACTAGTTTGAATAGACTAGTAGATGCTGTACATCATTGTCTTATCCCACTGGTTATTTCTATTTTAACTTCATCCCCCTCTCCTACCTCTACTTTAGTTTTATCCATTGTATATACTTTAGTTATAAAGTCAATGTTGTTAGGACTAATTTTATTTTGCATTAATATATCTATCAAGCATTCCCTCTTTATGCTGTCATAACAATTGAAATAACGATGCGTGGTGTCTTATTTCTGTAAGATTGTTCGATGCAGTATTTTAGAATAAATATTTTGTTTTCAATCCTGCTCCCTTCTGTAAAACCTGCCTGTGTTTCTTTACCTAGTCTATTTCTTACAATATGATCTAAGCTATTCTTTATTACTGCCATCATCAGTTTATATCCAACATTAGTCAGTGCAATTGGTCTCAGGTCCTTGGCCTTTGGTTTCCTAATCGTTGGTTTCATTACAGTCCGTGACTCCTTCCAGCTATCTGGCACCTCTCCTGTCTCTAATGTTACCTTTAAACTGTCAACTAACAAATCTTTTAGCACAAGGCTCTCCCCTTAACTCTTTGTACAATTCAGCTTTTATTTTTATCTGTCCCCACAGCTCGTTTGCTTTTCATTTTCTTGAGGCCCTTAGTTACTCTTTCCTCTGTAATGCTCTCCTCTAGGTGTATAAATCCTCCTTTCACTCTTCTTGCCATATCTTAGTGTTCCACTACTTCCACTGCACATGTATGTAGATATATTCCTCTTCAGCACTTTCCACTTCTTCAACTCTCTTTAGCATAACTGGCTGATCTCTTTCTATGTCTCTTTTTAATCTAGTATATTCCCTTACATATTCTTCTCTAGTCCTTGTAGTACCGTAGTAGTAGTAGTCGGTGTTTGATCTTGATCTTCATGTCACGGGTGGCTTGAGATTTCTCCCTAGCCAGGCCTTTGTATCGGCAGCTCCTGTGACCCGGTGTACGTTGTGTTATTTGGTGTCCGATCATCAAAAGCTGGTGCTTTTATTTACAAACACTGGTCTCGTGAACTGTGCATGTTCAGACCAGTAAGCGGAGCCCTGTACAGTCTCACAAAGCTTTTTAACACATTAAGAGTTGCTGGAAGGCTGAATCAGAAATACAGTACCACCATCCTCGCTTACAAATGTTATTATGCAATGTCATGTCTACAGTTCATGGGTAGGCCAGGAAAACAACTTAAAGAGAACAACAACAACAAGATGGACAATCTGTTGATCGGCGTCTGCGACGCCGATAAAAATGAATTTCTTCCACAAATTTATGGAAATTTTTTGCAAAGTGGCAACACTGGCCTAACAGTGCACCCAAGTACTTTGCGTAAGAATTGATCATGTAAAGGATTTGGAGATATTTTTCCTGACTCTGACTCTGACTCCACACCCTTGCCTGGTAGCTTGGTGAGACCATTTGCAAGGAAAGCCATGCATAGGTCTATCAAACTCCTGGACTCCTTTGTTACCCCTCTCATTACTCATTTCCATTCTAAAGACCATTCATTTTCTTACTCTTACTTGCTTTAAGCTATTCCCAAGGATTTTGAGGCTATGAGAGTTTCATATGATATAGGAGACTTAATTCTGTATGGTTTTATTCATGAATATCTTAGAAAGTTTTTTTTTTTTTTTTTTTTTCATGCTTCTTAAATTTTGTTTCACAAGCTACACCAATTTTTATGTTTCCATTTAGTAATACTAGTACATTGATTTTAAACTTTACAGTGAAGGCAATGCAGATTTTTATGTACAGTAGGTACATAATTTCTTTTTTATTTCCTTTAAGGCACTGCAGTTGAATGACACTACTTCAATGCTGCTGGAGAGGGCAGCAAAAAGGGACATCGTGCTTGTTCCTGGAAATGAGTTTATGGTGGATTCCTCAAAGCCATGTCCATACATGAGAGCTGTATATTCCTGTGCAACACCTGACCAGATGATGAGAGTAAGCTGTGTATTAGAGCCACAATGATGTTACTTTACATTTAAAGAAATCTGAGTTTGGTGTATTCTTCCTTGATGAATAGTTCATGTGTGAGCACATCTTTGCCTAAGTTGCTGTGGAAGCACAAAAATGGAAGAGCATTGCTGTGGTTTTATTGATGTGTCTGAGTTAAAATTCAGTCCTCATAAACCTCCTACTAGGTAGTGACATTTAGATATCACAGATCATCATCATCATTTCATCGACGCCTGCTCCTAGGAGCTCCCACCAGGGGATGGCCACGGCAGAAGAGCTTCCAACTTTCTCTATGCAGACACTCCCTCCTTGCCTGCTCAAAGTTTCTCAAAGATCTTTCCCCCCTCTCCCTAACGTACTCTTGCACCCTAGCCCTCAATTTCACTGGAGGTCGTCCTCTAGCATTCCCTCCCTCTATCTCACTCACATACACCCTTCTGGTCATCTTACTCTCCTCCATTCGCTCCATGTGGCCAAACCACTTTAAAGTCTGTCGCTTCACCTCTTCCACCACTCCACACTTCTTCCCTTCACCCCTGAGACACATTCCAAAATGCTCGTACACATTTTCATTACTCATTCCATCCATTCTACTCACACCACAAGCACTCCTCAAATAACTCATTTCCACTGCCTGCACTCTAGACCTCTGACTTTCATTCCAGGCCCACGTTTCACTTGCATATGTGAGGGTTGGTACTATTATTGTATTTCTCAAATCCCTCTTTACCTCCATGCTCACACTTCTGCCATTCATGATTTGTTCCAGAGACCCTACCACCCTTCTTCCTTGCAATACCCTTTATCTTATCTCTCCCTCCATACCACCATGCTTACACATAACTGATCCAAGGTACTTAAACTCATTGACCTCCTCCATTTCTTCACCATTCAAAATTATTTTGCATTCTTTTTCACATTCAATTCCCACTCTATATGGGCATACAAAATCTACAACCTCACTTCTACTTCGCTCACAAACCATCACTTTACTTTTGTTGACATTTACTTCAGCTTTCTCCTATTACAGACACTATCAAAAACACTGACCAAATTTTGTAGGTCACTTTCATTTTCTGTAATGAGCACCGTGTCATCAGCAAACAGTATCGAATTCAGTACCCACTTCCTTCCCTCATCGAACAGTCTTACTCCAACTTCTCCAACTTTGCCCTTAATTTCTCTAATAACACCATCCATATAAATATTGAATAACCATGGTGACATGATGCACCCTTGTCTTATGCCCACTTTTATCTCAAAATGTTCACTTGTTTCTCCAGTAATTTATTTGACAGATAAAGTAATTATCTTTGATTGTCCAATATAGTGTTGATTGTGGATATTTATTTGTTGGGGGTGGACAGTGGACACAATATTCATGTCATCTTTGATGGCTATTTTGTTACCAATATTGTGTGTCGTTGCAAGTGGTAGAATAATGTTTATGTTGCTACCAAATTTATACAAAGTGAATTTTCATTTTTGCAGATCTGGAATTTAAAACATAATTATCTAATAATCTGGATGTGGGTGGGTGTATTTACCTATTTGTATTTACCTATTTGTAGTATACAGGGCCTGATCTCAAGCTCAGTCAGTCCTGTCTCCCAATCTATATTTGTCAAGCTTTTCCTTCATTTTATGGACACTGCCTGCTTTAACAATGTCGTTAGTCCAGCTTGCTGTGCGTGGGAGCACATATGTTACTATTACCGTCAGTTTTTCACTGCATTTCAACTGTAGTAGAACACTTAACCAGGTAGCAGCGACAGGCCAAATTTGTGGCTTTACCATGTAGCAGCGACGGGCCAAATTTGTGCCATGATTTAAACCCCCCAAAATAGATGATACATAAACTGATCACAAATGCTTTGATATTGTTACACCACCGACCCGCATACCACACTCCAAGCATGGGCAGGCGGTGTGCCTCAACCCCAGACCACCACACACGGGTCGTGAACACCCAGAACAGCAAGACACACCATGAGGCCACACTCCCCAGGGCCGCCGACACACCATGAGCGGACAAGGCAGGGCAAAGAGGCTCACAGTGTAGGTTTTCCACTTTACTTAACAGCTCCACCATGTCAGAACACAGATTTACAAGGCGCAGTAACTCCCAGTACACAGAGCGGGGGCACGGACACAGCACAGGGCTCACAAAAGCGGGCAGGGCACACAGGAGCGGGCAGGGCACACACAGGCAGCAGCGCTCACGTCTCTCGTCTCTCGCAGCTCAGCTCTCTCTCCAGCGCGGCTGGCCCGCCGTGATGCACCCCACGCCGCTGGCCATCACCAGCCCTCCGCGCCCCAAACTAGCACCCCCCCACACAAATAACACAGATACATATGAAAATATACCTTCTGGCGTAACAATATATATTATGAAATGGTTTGTGTGAGTGATGATTTTTTCTCATTTTTCTCACTTAATTTTAGAGGGACCATTAAGAAGCATGATCTCTGCTGCTACCGGGTTAAAATCTCCGTATTATGTGGTCCTGTTGTCATTATTAACACTTTTATGTCTGTTTTGACCAATATCATCACCCCTTCACCACTCTTCCCCAGTCTGTCTTTTCTCTATATGTTATAATTACACTGTTCTATTCCCACCAATTCTATTCCTTTTGTTAGTTTTGTTTCAGTGATGCACATTGCATCTGCTTTAGCTTTGTTCAAATAGTCTTTTAATTCTAGCTTTTTTTATATTGAGTCCGTTGACATTAGTGTACATTAACCTAAGCTTTTTCATTCCTTTCTCCTTCTTATTGTTGTTGTTATTTAATTGTGTGTGTAATTCACCTCTTGGTCTGCTGCGGGTCTCTCTCGAGACAGCCAGCCGTTCCCCTACGGAAGAACACAGAGCTCATAGTACTGATCTTTGGGTAGGACTGAGACCACTCACACAACACACCGCAACAACAAGGTCACAACTCCTTGCCTTACGTCACGTACCTACTCACTGCTAGGTGAACAGGGGCTACACGTGAAAGAAGATAAACCCAACTTATCTTCACCCGGCCGTGGAATCGAACCCCGGTCCTTCTGGTTGTGAGGCAGACGCTCTATCCACTGAGCTACAGGGACGTGTGTGTGTATGTGTATTTACCTAGTTGTAGTTTTACAGGGCCTGGGCTTATGTTCATGTAGTCCCATCTCCATATCTGTATTTGTCCAACTTTTCCTTAAAGTTTTGCACACTCTTCGCCGATACTACAGCCTCACTTAGCCTGTTCCAAACCTCTATATTTCTTTGCGGGAAGCTGTATTTCTTTATGTCTCTCAAACATCTTCCCTTCCTCAATTTTTTACTGTGTCCTCTTGTGTTCCTGGTGTTTATTCCTTCTCTTAGCAGCTCCGCATAGTCTACTTCTTCCATTTTACTCAATGATTTATAAATTTGTATTAGGTCTCCCTTTTCTCTTCTTTGTTCCAGTGTTGGTATGTCCATTTCCTTTGCTAAGTCCATTCCATATATCCACAGTCCTGTATGGAAAACTGAACTTCTTTAGGTCTTTCAAACAAGTCCCCTTTCTCAATTTCTTACTGTGTCCTCTTAGTATCTTTCTCACTTTCATCTTGATTAAATCATTTCTATCCAACACTTCAATTTTACTCATATTCCTGTACAACACTATCAGGTCTCCTCTTTCTCTTCTTTGTTTCAGTGTTGGTAAGCCCAGCTCCTCTAATCTAGTCTTGTATGACAGACTTGATAGTTCTGGTACCATCTTAGTCACACTCCTTTGAATTCTTTCAAGTTCCCTTATGTCCTTTTTCTTATGTGGTGACCAGACAACTGCCACATACTGTACCCTTGGTATAATCAATGTTGTCATTATTTTCTTCATCATGTCCCCATCCAAGTAGTGAAATGCTATTCTAATATTTTGCAATAATATCTGCGTGTGTGTATGTATTTACCTAGTTGTGACGTACGGGAAAAGAGCTATGCTCACACTGCCCTGTCTCCATAGCCACGCTTATCCAATTTTTCCTTAAAATCATGAATGTTTCTTGCACAGACCACCTCCTCCTCCAGTCTATTCCATAGCTCAGTGCTTCTATTTGGGAAGTTAAACTTCTTCACATCTCTCCTACACATGGTCGCCCTCAACTTCTTTCCATGTCCTCTTGTTTCTCTCTCGTTCCATACACAGGTCCTCTCTGTCCAAATGCTCCACTCTGTTCGCCACTCTGTACACCGCTATCAGATCTCCTCTTTCTCTTCTTCTCTCCAGGGTTTTGACCCCCGTGCTATTGTGTGTGTGTGTGTGTGTGTGTTTAGATAGATAGATAGATATATAGATATAGATAGATATAACAATTGGATAATATCAAATTAATTTCAATGCATGTAAATAAAATGGAAATGTTATAGTGATCATTCATTAGTGTTCTAAATTCCTTAATCTCTAATATTTTGTTTGCAGGGCATGGAAAACTTGGCAAAACTTATCCAGGAAGAGATTGAGCTGCAGTCTACACAGGCCTGATAAAACACTGATCATCAGAGTAATATATATATTAAGGTAACATTTTGTTTGTATTGTGTTAAATGAATAAACAATTTTGTTAATGTTTCTTGACCCATAAAGCGTCAGAGACATAAGAGACACGTCAGCTGCTCTCAGACATTCGAGCGTTGGAGACGAATGAGATACGTCGCCCTCCTCCCATCCTTTTCCTGATAAATTACGTCCTCAAAACGTCTTCATATACTGTACTGCTCTCATACATCATACACACTGTATATTCTGCCTTCTCAGCCCTGCTAACATGAATATCGTCTTTTATTCCTTATATTAGTTTTCAATTTTGTGGCGGTTTCTGCTCCATTATTTTTGTGGTAGCTGCCTTATGGCACTTGCAGGCCTGCAAGTTTATCAGGATAAGCCACAGGCCTGCCTAGAGACATTGTGATAGGCTGATGAGTCAGCTGTGTCCCCTTATCCCCTGATGAGACTATGGTGGGATTCTATCAAATGCATGGCATGCTACCCATCACTGCACAGGAAACAGTTCAGCTTCTTTTAATATTCAGGTCGTTTACTTCCATTGTGACCAGTGCTTTATGATGACCTCCAAACACTCAAGACTAGTTTTTGGTTATTAAAGCTCGATTTAAATTGGCATACATCATGTTATTCTAAGTAAGCCACAAAGTAAAAAATATTTTTTACCTCATGTTATTCCAAATTCATGCAGTTTGAACACGCTTAACTCAAGAATTATTTGTTCCATTGCCAACACCTTGTCCCTTGTCTCACAATATTCCTGTTGCTGCTGTCTTTTAGATTGGCAACTTCTCAATCTCTGAGCTTTACATGGCCTAGTGCTATGGCACATTGTGGTCTGAAGTCAGCTATGCCCTAAAATCTAGCAATGCCTCTACCTTACCTCACTTACCAGTACCTCTTTCAGCCTTTTGCCTCAAGGCTGACATTGTCTGTTGCACTACTACCATTGTCAATCAGGTTGTCATCCTTGGTGCTTAGTGGAGACAGCACTGAAGCTTTTCCGCAACACTACTCAAGCAGGCCATCCAAGGCAAGACAATCTTATCTGCAGCTTGTGCCAGGTGTTGGACCTCAATGAGACTTTACAGTGAAAAGCATGATGATGCTAAGTGTCCCTCCTGTGTACACACTAAGGGTACTTTAAAGACTATGCCAAATCTTGAATACTTGATGGTTCCTTTGATGATGTAGGCATCAACCTTGTACAGCTTCCTCACAGCCACCGAGGTTCTTCATACTTACTTGTCTGTTTCAACCACCTAAAGCATCACGTGGTCTGCCAAGACAGTGCCCCAATGCCATTGGCTTAACTTAAACTGTCCCTTCATGACTCTTTAGTGTCCCTTGAGTGACAACAGGTCTGAATTTAAAAACAGGTACTTCAGAGTATCTGCCTACATTTAACAGCAGACTTTTAATTTCTGCACTTCATATTTATATCTATTACTATATAATCTGTTTGACTCTTTTGTTCTTCCCTTCCAATTCTACTTAATGTGTACCTAGGGGATCATTTTATGTTGGATAAAGGTGTTTGCCCAAAACACACCTCTCTTACACATCCACTTGAAACTGGCAATATTTTACTTACTGTCTACATCCTACTTTGTTACTATATTACCAATCTGTACATGACTTACCCTTACATTTGTATTACCCATCAATATATACTTTTTTTTCAGAATTATTTTCAGGGATATTTATAATACATTCATAATATTAATAATACTGTAATAACAATAATATACAGTTTATTCTTAAATTGGGTAGACCTAACTGAAAATGTACATGTGATGAACTTAGGAACGGGTGAAAGGAGACATTGTCTTGAATGGTGCAGACCTATGGTGTTATATGCCGAGCCTTGGTGCAGGTGACCACATCCACACCTACTGTTTAAATTGTTGTCATCCTTTATGTTGGAGAGAAAGAAGGTTGGCAAGTCATTAACTGACCCTAACACCCCAACAGTGTGGTGTGGTGAGGGAGGCAGGAGATGCCAATATCTTCTCCATGTATTCAGATTCAATAATTCTTGGGAAATGATGATAGTGTTTCTCCCAGTTTTGTGCATGGGAAATACAAAGTGACTTGAACCTCTCACAGACACTGCTCTCTCAAGGTGTGTGTGTGTGTGTGTGTGTGTGTGTGTGTG
This sequence comes from Eriocheir sinensis, assembly GCF_024679095.1. Lineage (NCBI taxonomy): Eukaryota > Metazoa > Arthropoda > Malacostraca > Decapoda > Varunidae > Eriocheir > Eriocheir sinensis. The sequence continues at coordinate 7,895,900 of NC_066566.1, read as the reverse complement.
TGTGTGTGTATACTCTATATATAGGAGAGATGAACTACTATTATCAATCCACATTTTTTGTGAATGTTTAAAAGCTGAGGACAATTCTTACATTTACAAATCTAATCTGAGGTATATTGCACCTTTACATTAGTTTTAAATTGCTGGGTATATACATAACTCTCTAATAAATGACTCTGATAAATAAATCCAATTTCCTCTACTTTTAATTAAGTGTAATCACAAACTCTAGCTTCTGATGTCTCAAAGTGTTTGAGACTCATGATTCTGACATTGTACTAAGGAAAGCTGTCATAATTTCCCTTTCCCCCAATTATCACCATGTACAAATATGTATATTAAACTTTACAGCTCTACAACCCTAAAAAGTTTGCTAGTAAAAAGGCAAAGCACAGCACACCAGTAGCAAGGATGGCAACAACCCAGACTGGCACCATACCTGTAATGAAAATAAAGAATCTTAGAATTAAGAAAGTTTTGCATACATTACATTAATTGATTTTTTACTGTATATTTTCTAACATCAAATTTTTTTTTTTTTACAGTATAGAAGAACTAACTAATGAGGAGCACACGTCCAGGGGCACGTCGCTTCACTCACTGCCTCCACTTCCAATGGTCCCCCAGAGCAAGCTCCTATGCAGCTACCCTGTCAATCTCAAGTCCCTCCTGGCAGGATCAATTGACTCTTCCCATCCATGAGTTCCATGGGCACGGAACTTGGTCTCCTCCACTCAGGGTTGTCTCATGCAGAAACAACCCTATGAGCAGGATTGATGATTGGGAGCTGTGCCATGTGCTCATATAGCCAGAATTGGTGTTCATGGACTCAGCTGGTAACAGGCCTTGACTCAGTTTCATTATGTAGTCTCTGGTTCGAAGTCATTCCGGCGAAATACCCCATGATCCTGCAAAGGCACTTGGAACCAAAAGCATCGACATGCTTCTCAAAGTCACTTTCAGTGTCCATGTTAAACTGAAAAAATAACTTTCAAAAAGCACTGTTCCTCAAAAGTGGAAAAAAAATCCAAATTTAATGTTGAAAAATGGTTGGAAAGGTGTCGTCATACTGGCAACTTGAATGCTTTCTTGAGGGAAGAAGTAAATACAGATGAAGGAAGGCTTTTCAAAAGTTTACCAAGAGACTGGGCCAGAATTAATGAAATTGGAATTAACAATTTCAATTCTGTGTTAATCAATTACTCACATAAGCAAATAATGTTACATAGCTGTGGCAGGCAGTACAACTAAAAAGACCTCTCCCATGCATCACAGGACTGCTAATAATAATAATCTCTCATCATCTTTTGTTAGCAATTGAGGGAGTCTCTAAGTAAGTAGGCCACTGCCAACCACCAATAACTCAGTGGTACCAAGACTGCCAGTCTGTAGTGACACCCAACAGCTACATGCTCAAGTGAGAACTTGCTCTCACTCTACTGTAGTGTAAGTCAGTGATCCATGGAATTACAGCATGGAAATTGATTCCTCAATTGGGAATCATTTCTGAGGTACAGAAGGATCTCTTCAATAACCATTTCCAAAATAACATTTTGGAGAATAATGTCAACCAACTCACTAATTGGGAGCATATGCCAGGAGGCACTTTGCTTACTCACTTGCCACCTCACCCCCAACAGTTCCCCTGAGAAAGCTTTCTTGCAGTTACCCTTCCCACTCTAAGCCACTCTTAGCAGGATATATTAACTTGCCCCACCCATGAGTTAAATGGGCATCCCCTTGGTCTGCTTCACTCAAGGTTGTCTCATTCAGAAACCTCTATAAGCAGGATCAGTGTCCAGGCAGCGTGCCATGTACCCATAAAACTGAAGGTGTTCACAAGTTAAGCTAGTAACAGGCCTCAACTCGGTTTCATGCAGTCACTGGTTTGACACAAGTCATTTCAGCAATACCCCATGATCCTACAAAGGCATCGACACATCTCTTCAAGTCACCATTCATTGTCAATGTCTCACTGAAAGTCCTGGTGATGGCTCTCAAAATGCTGCATGAGGAGGCAAAGCCACTGGGACTTAAGGTCTCCTGGCCAAACCAAGGTCCAGTCATTTGGAGGTTTGGTGGATGATAAAGTTCTGTTTGTTTATGCATATGGTGAGGACATTGAGGTCACCAATAGTTTCATATACCATGGTAGCATAGTGCAAAACAATTGTGGGTCTTGCCAGGAAGTCATTTGACGGATTGGCCTGGCCCATGGTGTTTTGGACTCGCTCAACATGAGTATATATATGGTTCGGTGAGTATCTATGCTGGCTGACAAAGATTTGAATCTTAAGGCACTTATGCTCCCTATTTTCCTGTATGGCTGTGAGGCATGGACACTGAATAGTGACTTGATAGGTGTGTCGATGCCTTTGATACCATGTGCCTTTACAGGATCACGAGGTATCACTGGAATGACTTTATGCTCCCTCTCTTACTGTATGGCTGTGAGACATGGACACTGAATAGTGACTTGAAGAGGTATGTTGATGCCTTTGGTACCATGTGCCCTTACAGGATCACAAGGTATCACTGGAATGACTTTGTGTCAAACCAGCAACTACTCCATGAAACTGGATCAATGCCTGTTACTATCTTAGTCCGTGAACGGCAACTCCAGCTGTGTGGGCATGTGGCACACTTCCCGGACATTGATCTTGCTCATCATTTTTTTTTTTTAAGACTACCCCAATTGGAGAAGACAAAGTGGACACCAACAGAACTCATGGCAGAGGCAAGTTGATCAATCCTTGGAGTGGCCCGAGATGGGAAGGAGGGGTGCATGGAGCCTTGCTTGGGGGAACCAGTGTGAGTGGAGGGACACTTCCTTGCGTATGCCCTCCTTTAGATAGTTAGTAGCTCTGCATTTGTTAAGAGAGAGAGACTGGCTTATCTCTTTCCCTCCTCTCTATTCCCCTCATCCCCCCTCCTCTCTCTCTCTCTCCATATGTCAATCCATGTATCCATCTATTCTCTCAGTCTAGATAGATATTGATAGACAGACAGAGAGAGAGTAATATCTCCCCTCATCACTGCATTCAGTCAAAGTTAACTCAGCAGCCACACAACTCCCTACAGGTGGGGGGGTGACCCAAACTGGATAATGGATCAGCTGAGCACAACACAAGTATCATCTCACAACAACAGGTTCCTCACAATGTTTCCTCATCACCTCTTACAGGCAACCCTTTACTGGAGAAGTTAAGAAGATGCAGCAGAGGTGAGACTGGCTAGTAGTACACCTGAACCAAGACCAAGACTCACTGAGTCGTACAAGCAGGGAGGCACTGTTTCTATACAATAGAAACAACACAGCCAATGAGCATGGCCAGTGTCACCTCTGTTGCAACTTGACACTGGGCAGCCCTGCATACAGTTGATGTGTTAGCCATACAACTTCCACAGGTGGGTTGGTGAGTACAACAGAACAATGGATTAGCTGAGTACAACAAAGATATCATCCTGTAAACAAAATCCTCACAATGTTCCCTCAGCTGCACTTACTGTTAACGACAATCAGAGTTAAATAAAACATTCGTAGAAAGTAAGAAGATGCAGCAGAAGTGACACTGGCCACGCCCACCAACCACGACGACCCCCTTGTTTACAAACACTGTCCAGCCAATGGTACATCCCCTCCAGGTACTGGCTCAGCACAGCTCAGTCTTGGTCCTAACTTGGGTGCCTGGCCAATGCCATCTAGGCAAAATTTGCCAGTGCCGCCACAGCTGCCATCATGAAGGCAATCCCACTCCCACTAATTGACCACCAGCAATGCTGCACAATGCTATGTAGCTAATGGCTCAACTGTATGCAGAGCAGGCCTACTCTGGAGGTGGTGGTGGTGTAGCACAGATATTTCACATCTAATGCCAGTCAGATATTTATAATTTTTCAACAATTTTTCTTTGACCAGGCAGATTATTGCAGAATACGTGGGGTTTCTAGACACCTGGGGGCCAGATAGTTGGGGTTTTACTATATCCAGAATTTATATTCACCCAGCACCTCTAAGGGCCACTTTCACAGTCGTCTGGTATGCACCCTAACCAAAGGCCCAACCATCCTGGTAACAGGCATTACCATCGCCTCGATCCGCTTTCACAGTCGCTGTTTTCGTGGTATCGACGACTACCAGAGTGGTGACGGTCATGACAAGACAAAGGCGCGTGATTCGGCAGTGTTGGTATGCCGGAGCGGCGGGAAATGTCGACATTACATCAGCTGAGCGGAGGATTATGAAGGATAAATGTGATAAACGTACAAAGAGTAAACGTGAAGAATAGCTAAATATAAAGAGTAACTGTGAAGAATAGATATGATGAAAAAATGTGGAGTTTCTCGCTGATACAACCAAAAGCTGTTGATAGGCTAAAATATTTCCTTGGCGGAAAAGGTGAAATAATAGCAGATGTCAGCAAGACAGACTCTTCACCTATGTCAATTACATTTATTCATTATTCACACATTTATCAGACTTCACATTTATTCTTTACCTAATAGGGCTGATTTTGTTATATATTATGCTCTATGCATACATATTAGGCTAACTATAATAATACAAGTTTGACCAAGAAGGCGTAAAAGGTGAATAATGGTGACAAGTATTAAAGTCCTCCCTTCTTCTTTGTTGTGTACTTTTGCAACAATAAACCATCAGTCAATCAAATTGAAATTCTCATTTTACGTTTACTGGTCAGCAGGTTCATGTCATTCAGATCTAAATTTTTTCTCATATTACCACTGAAGCCATGCAACATGCTGCTGTATTGTTTAATATTTTTCACATCTATTTAAAGAAATAATATAACCATTTGAGAGCAAGAATTTGTATTATTTACTAATTAGTGTCATTGGTAAGCTCAATTGGGGAGCCCCCCCGGCCACCAGAGCTCCGTTACCAGAGGCTCCAATCTCTGGTACTGATGCAAACAAACAATGCCGCGAAAGACGACTGTGAAAGTGGATTTCTTGTTGGTAGCGGAGATCGCCGCTCATTGGTAACGATCAACACAAACAAACCTGACTGTGAAAGCTGCCCTAAATCCCTGTGATTCCTGGTTACTAGGGATTTTACTGTAATTGGTATAAAAGGTGTAAAAATGGTTAAAACTAGCTCAGTAAATGTATTTTATATCCTTTATGTGTGGGGTAGGCAAGCAGAATGGTGGGAACATTGACCCTGCAATGGCCCTTAAAACCTGTGGACACCAAAAAGTTTTGTGTGCAGGTCTATCAGTGAAAATCAAATTGTTCACGGATGTATCCACAAATATTAAAAAAGTTAAAACTGCAGAGGTTAAGGGATGAGTACAAAAATAAACCATTATAGTGCTGTTCCTTCAAGCAGAAGACAGTAAAAATTGCCTAAAGAGAATGTCTAGATACTCCCTTGAAAGCATTCATCTCATAGGATGGAGGTAATACAGACAAAGCAAGGCTGTTGCAGAGTTTGCCACTGGTCCCGATTAATTCTTGCATAAAAAATTTGACACCCTAGGGGAGCATTCCCTAATTTATATAGTTTTCTTTTGTTATTCTGTGTCCTCTATTATTAAATTTCCCAAACTGTATGATCAACCTTTAGTTCTCCTAAAGTCAGATAATTAGAACTTTAATTAAAAATCAGTTACATTTATAGCAAACTAAAAGTAGTGGCTTCTGGGAAGGAAGAAATTATATATGTAAAATATTAATTCATATCTTGATTTGTAGTCATTATTTTCCTTTTGTTGAATCATAATTAACACGATCAGAAAATGACAAGCAGCACATCAATACATATTTTCATTAAAAGTATTTATACCTGGTTGAGGTTTTACTCCAAAGAACAATCATTCATACCTGGTCGAGGAATGTGGTGAATTTTGAGAGAATTATCACAGGAGATGGAGAGGACGGAGGCATCCGAGTAGCCACGCACCATCTGTGATGCTTTGTTCTGTGTAGGAAGCCACTCCAAACCTGTCACAAACATGCTGTGGGCCTCTTCCACAACTTGTAGTTGCTGAGGCACAGATAAAGTTCATAAGGATTAGTAAGCATCTACACAAATATAAGTATGATGAAGTGCTACATATTAACCCGGTAGCAGGGGGGATCATGTTTCTTAATGGTCCCTCTAAGCGAGAAAAATGAGAAAAAATCATCACTCACACAAACTATTTCATAATATATATCAAAGTATTTGTGATCAGTTTATGTATCATCTATTTTGGGGGGTTAAAATCATGGCACAAATTTGGCCCGTCGCTGCTACATAGTAAAGCCACAAGTTTGGCCTGTCTCTGCTACACAGTAAAGCCACAAATTTGGCCCGTCGCTGCTACCAGGTTAAAAAGAGCTGAGTGGTAAGCTGAAGTAAAAATCTGACATTAGATCAGTCAGAGTTGCACTATTACTCAGCTTAAAACCCACTTTTTAAAAAAAAAATTTTAGTGTAATTTTGTATGATATTCTATAACTGCCAGTGATGTTGTAGTTGTAACCTATATCACTGTCTTATTTGTAAACAGTAAAGCAGAACAGTAGGTGAAGGGAGAAGAATTGGAAAGAGTAAAGGGAGTGATGGCAGATCTGTGAAAGCAGTGAGGCTGTAATGGACTGATGGATTTGACATTTAGGGGAATAAAAGGAGGTAGGAGGCATAGGGCCGCTTTTACAGTCATTTTGTTTGTTTTGATCGTTACCAATGGCAGTGATCGCCGCTATAGTATTTCCATGTAAAACTGGCCAATGGGGTAGTGGTGGCTGCGGGGTTACCCTAGCCCCACACCTTACCACACACTCTCAACACCTCTCGCTTCCTCTGCAGCCACCACTACCCCATCAGCCAGTTTCACGTGGAAAACTAAAGCGTCGATCAGCGCCATTCGTAACGATCAAGACAAACAAAGTGACTGTGAAAGCGGCCCATATACTCTGTTCACATGGATGTCTCCTAACATCTACTCATAGGTTTCATAATTACTTCTTACCCAGTCTCTTAATCCACTGCCTCTTCAGAAATACCCTCTCCACATCTCTAGTACTGCCTCCCTTCCTCTCATTTACAAGCAGTCATTACTTTCAGCCTTTCCAGTGCCTGTCCCTTGCCCTACTCTCCTGCTTTACAAGTAGCTTTCAAAACCAATTTTCTCCTTTCATTATGTCTATCTTTTGTCCTTTCTAAACTTTACTCATTTATCACTGATGATATTATTTGTTATCATTTGAACCATACACAACTTTCATTTAACAATGACAAGATTTTCCCTAAAATTCTAAAGTATTGCATTATCCTTCACAGGAGCTGTAACTGGAAATTCATGATGATACTTACTTGCAGACTAAAGGCAATGAGGATGTACACATTGCCACCCATGGTTCCAGTGGCCAAGTACTGGCCATTGTCGCTGAGGGCCAGACTGCTTAAAGATCCTACCAAAGATTTTGTTTTTTCTTGCTTGTATGTCTTGCCACACCACTTTGCCACAATAGCAGGATTTTTAGTTCCTATAACTGGGTTGCTAATTGTGAAGAGTCTGGTCTTCTGTATACTTCCTTCAACAATTCCATATCTGCAAAGAACATGAATTTGGAACTCAGTTTTCAGCCAATAAACACAAATACATCAGACTTGCAACCCAAAAATTCTCTTTAGAAAATCAAATAAGGAAAATTAAGAAAAGGAGAGGGATTCAAAATGTTTACTTGTTACTGAACCTGAGTATATTGTTCAAAACACACCCATCCCCCTGTTATCACACCTAATTGGTTACAAAACTGTGTGATAGCAGATATGCATGATAGCTGAATTGAAAAATCAATGGGAACATATTTTTGACATATTTGGGGCATTTTTCCACCAAACCTGTACCCACATGGAATTATACTTATTGTAACACTCACTCAGCAATGGTTGGGGGATTCTTACAAGGTTGCTCTGCCATTATTATCATAAAAAATCAGGGGCGGGTTCAGTTCCCTTGCTAGCCTTACAACACCCTGCAGGTTTGTATGGAGGGGGTGATGCAAACTGCACAATTGATCAGCTGAGCGCAACAAAAATTACTACTAACAACAACAGCTCCCTCACAATATTCTTTCAGCAGCTCTTATAGGCAACCATTTACCAGAAACAGTTATCATAATTGAATGAAACTTTCATAGAAGGTAAGAAGGTACACTGGCCATGCCCATATAGTTACACTGCTGCTATTGTTTACAAACACTAACCCCACTCCCACCAATCGTGCAACAACTTTGGCCATTTGGCTAATAACGTCACCATCTTGACACAACTTGTTCGCTCTGTTGCATAACATTACACAACATTTGGTGGCCATTTCATCAACTGAACACAGGGCAGCTTTCACTGTTGTCAACAGAGAGAAGCGCATTTGACTGAGTAAGTGAGAGAATGGCGGGAGCGTTGACCTATCACTGAGCAAGAATGGTCGAAGATGTAGCACTAACAGCTGGTGTGTATTCCATGACCAAGGTGATTCAAATTCACCAATGCACCCAGGCCTTGTGTATGTGACAGCATGAGGATGGCAGCTTTTAGAGTGCGCATGATAACAGTGAATTGCGATAGCAGAGGGCATGATAGCAGGAGGTTGGGTGTATAATATAAAAGCAGAGATGAAACATACTTGGCACGAAAGCATTTGTACTTGACTCCATTGGTCTGCAGCACCACATGTGTTATTTTGCTTCCATCCTTGAGGCTCCATACACAACACTCATAAGCAGGCTTACACACAGAGACAATCTGTATGGGAAGAGTAACATTATTCCAACATATATGACAATATAAATCTCATGATGAAACTTACATCATTTAAAACTGTTACTATGTAATTAGCTTAATCCATGAAAATATAAAGAAGGATTTTTTTTTATAACAAAGAAGATGGCTCAAGGGCAACAAAAAGTGAAAAAAAAAAAAAAAGCCCACTACTCGCCGCTCCCATAATAGATAACAGTAAAGAATAGCCAAAAGAGAGAGCAATTTCGGATGGAGAGGTGTCTTGATACACTCTTCTTAAAAGAGGTCAAGTCATAGGCAGGAGGAAATACAGAGGAAGGAAGGCTGTTCCAGAGTTTACCAGTGTAAGGGATGAAAGAATGGAGATGCTGGTTAACTTTTGCATAAGGGGTTTGGACAGTATAGGGATGAGCATGAGTAGAAAGTTATGAGCAGTGGGGCTGCGTGAGGGGGGGAGGCATGCGGTTAGCAAGTTCAGAAGAGCATTCAGCATGAAAATATCTATAGAAGATAGAAAGAGAGGCAACATGGCAGTGGAATTTAAGAGGTAGAAGACTATCAGTAAGAGGAGGAGAGCTGATGAGATGAAGAGCCTTAGACTCCACTCTGTCTAGGAGAGCTGTGTGAGTGGAGCCCCCCCACACGTGAGATGCATACTCCATACGAGGGCGGACAAGGCCCCTATAAATAGAAAGCATCTGTGCGGGGAAGCTGATTTAGTGAGAGAGATGTGAAGTTTCCTGTTGAGATTTTGAGCTAAGGATAGACCAAGGATATTTAGTGTTGAAGGTGACAGCTGAGTGTTGTCGGAGAATAGGGGATAGGTGTTTGGAAGATTGTGTTGAGTTGATAGGTGGAGAAATTGAGTTTTTGAGGCATTGAAGGACACAAGGTTCCTTTTACCCCAATCGGAAATGATAGCAAGGTCTGAGGTAAAGCGTTCTGCAGCCTCCAGTCTGGAGTCATGCAATTCCTGTTGAGAGGGTCTTCTGTTGAAAGAAGTTGAATAATGCAGAGTGGAGTTGTCAGTGTATGAGTGGATAGGACAGTTTGTTATGGAAAGAAGATCATTGATGAATAACAGGAAGAGAGTGGGTGATAGGACAGAGCCCTGTAGAACACCACTGTTGATAAGTTCAGAGGAAGAACAGCAACCGTCGACCACAGCAGAGATATAACAGCCAGAAAGGAAACTGGAGATAAAGGAATAGAGAAGGATAGAATCCAAAAGAGGGCAGTTTAGAAAGCAATGATCTGTGCCAGACTCTATTGAAATCTCTCAATATGTCCAGCACAACTGAGAAAGTTTCACCGAAACAGCTAAGAGAGGATGACCAAGAGTCAGTTAAGAGGGCAAGATCACCAGAAGAACGCCCCTTGCGGAACCCAAACTGGCGATCAGATAGAAGGTCAGAAGTGGAAGGGTGCTTTTGAATCTTCCAGTTAAGTATTGATTCAAAAGCTTTAGATAAACAAGAAAGTAAAGCTATAGGACGGTAGTTTGAGGGATTGGAACGGTCACCTTTCTTAGGCACAGGCTGTATGAAGGCATACTTCCAGCAGGAAGGAAAGGTAGATGTTGATAGGCAGAGACGAAAAAGTTTGACCAGGCAGGGTGTCAGCACGGAGGCACAGTTTTTAAGGACAATATAAGGCACTCCATCAGGTCCATAAGCCCTCTGAGAGTTGAGGCCAGAGAGGGCATAGAAAACATCATTCTTAAGACTCTTAATAACAGGCATAAAGGAGTCAGAGGGGGGATGAGCAGGAGGAATATGCCCAGAATCATGCAGAGTGGAGTTGTTACAGAAAGTTTGAAAGAAGAGTTCATCCTGAGAGATAGATGAGATGGCAGTGCTGCCATCAGGGTTAACCCTTTCATTGCTAAACGCTTTCAGTGGGCGTTAGGCGTATTTGCTGGAGGCGCTAAACGCTCGCTGCGACCTCCACCTGCACTCAAATCTCCCACGTATGAGAGTGTTCCAACACTAATTCTCACAACACAGGATTGCCAATTGAGTGGATTCTTCACTAAATTTGGTGGAAAATCATATCAGCGTGGCAAATCTACGGACGAGTAACTGGTGGATGTTCTTGCCCAATATAGCGGCATTTTTGCATAGCTTCACCTATCACCTGACTGATTCTTTAACCAAATAGTTGTAAATATTGCAGTTGGCAATACTCCCTTGCCAGAATCTGAAGAAAAGATGTCTGCAGTTCCCTCAATACGGCTGATCATCCCGCACGCACCGACGTAAGTGTTAACATTCAACACTCCCTGAACGTGCATATACGTTCGCAAGAGAGGCATACATAATCGACTCCTGTAGATCTGGACCTCCTCTTTCCAATGGTGTTTTTGGTTTTTAGCTGTGATGAATAGTTTTTGAGATACAGAGGTTAAAAGAGACCCCCCATTGGGCTCCCTGACTGCGCTTGAAGGGATAGTCGCGTCCACACAACGCGCAAGGAAAGGGGGGTTAAGGAGAGGAGGGAAAGAGGAAGAAGTAAAATTGGAGGAGATATTTTGGGCCAGGTGCCAGAAATCTCTGGAAATATTAGAGAAAGCAAGGTTTTGACATTTACTGTTGATGAAAGGGCTTTTGGTGAGTCGGAGAATAGATTTGGCACGATTCCGGGCAAAAATATAAAGGTCATGGTCAGCAGGAGTGCGAAGCCTCTGGTACCATTTGTGAGCTGCCTCTCTATCTTTGATAGCACGAGCACAAGCGTGATTAAACCAAGGCTTTTTAGCACAAGGAGTAGAGAAAGTACATGGAATGTGTGCCTCCATTCCAGAGACAATCACCTCTATGATGTGCTGGGCACACACAGAGGGGTCTCTCTCCTGGAAGCAGTAAGCATTCCACAGGAAATCAAAAAGTACATCCTCAGGTCGTCCCACCGAGCTGAAGCAAAATGCCAAAAGCATTGCCTCTTCGGTGGGTCCAGAGGGTGTACAGGAGCGATAGGACAGGATACAGAAATAAAGTTGTGATCGGAGGAGCCCAACGGAGAGAACAATTTGACAGAGTAAGCAGAAGGGTTAGAGGTAAGGAAGAGGTCTAGTATGTTGGGCCTGTCTCCAAGACGGTCAGGAATACGTGTAGGGTGCTGAACCAACTGCTCTAGATCGTTGAGGAGACCAAAGTTGTATGCTTGTTCACCAGGATGGTCAGTGAAAGAGGATAAAAGCCAAAGTTGGTGGTGAACATTGAAATCTAGGATGGAGATTTCAGTGAAGGGAGAGTGAGTCAAGATGTGCTCCACTTTTAGAGTTGAAGTAGTCAAAGAATTTTATATAGTCAGTAGAGTTAGGTGAGAGATACACAGCACAGATGTGTTTAGTAACAGAATGAAAATGAAGTCTTTGCCAGATGGTGGAAAATTCTTAAGAGTGAAGGTTGTGGGCACGAGAGCAAATGATGTCGTTGCGCACGTAGGCGCAACATCCAGCTTTGGATTGAAATTTAGGAGAGATAGTAGGAAGGAACAGAAGAATGGCTGTTAGTAGTTGCATGTGGTATTAGTAAAACCCATTTTTCTGGTCAGTGAACAGATGAGCATGATCTTTAAGCATCCCAAGTTTAGGGGTAATCTTGTGTGCCAGATGTAAAATCCTAACTTCTGCATACATTACATACATTAAATACATTAAGAAATATCCAAGATCATTCCTGAGACTTGTAGGGTTAAACATCTCTCCAATTATATCTAACTCTCACTGTCTCAAACAAGATGCCTAAAAACAACGTACCTCCTACATTACAGCTGATCAGGATGAGGAACTAAGACACTCGACTATTTTTGCCCCCAAAATTTGTTATGCACTTGATGGAGTATCCAAGAAAGAAAAATGAGAAGACAGCAAAACTTAACTTCCACTTAGGATGGAGCTTCTAATTTTCTGTCTACATTCACAATAGTATTTTCCAAATGCAATTGAACAGATATATGTTATACATCCCCTTCTGTCACATAATATGGATGTGACTGGGAAAATAATTACAATTATGATTCATTGGAGACCCATTCTTGCACTTACGCAAAAATATGGATGAGACCTACTGATAAATCTAATAAGTAAGGTACCTGTTTACAGTCTGGTTTGATGTCAAGGGCATCAACTTCCTTGTCATGAGCCTTTATCTCTCTTTCCTTCTTCATTTCTGGTAGACTCCAGACTCTTAGGTAGCCATCAGTTCCACCCGTCACCAAAAACTTGTAGTCAGGAGATACTCCACAACATTTCTGATATACTTCATCTTCTGTTTTCTTTCTGTGAAAAAATAAATAAATATATATAACTTTCCATCCAGTTTTTCATTTTCCCTTTCAATCCTCCTCTATTTTCCAGCTTCCATAATAGTCTTATATGTGGAACTTTGTCGAAAGCCTTCTTCAAGTCCAAATACATGCAGTCTACCCATCCATCCCTCTCCTGTGTTATGTCCGTCACTCTCAAGTAAAACCTTAATAAGTTTGTTACACATGAACGCCCTTGTCTAAAGCCATACTGTTTTTCTGCAATTGTGCTCTTCTAGAAATTTGCCCATTGTTTCATTATCACTTTTTCACATATTTTACAAACTATATTGGTCAATGATACTGGTCTATAGTTCAGAGGTTCTTCCTTTTTCCTGCTTTTATGTGTGTGTGTGTGTGTATTTACCTAGTTGTGACATACAAGAAAAGAGCTATGCTCGCGCTGTCCCGTCTCCATATCCACTTTTATCTAATTTTTCCTTAAAATCATGAATGTTTCTTGAACAAACCACCTCCTCCTCCAGTCTATTCCATAGCTCAATGCTTCTGCTTGGGAAGCTAAACTTTTTCACATCTCTCCTACACGTGGTCGCCCTCAACTTCTTTCCATGTCCTCTCGTTTCTCTCTCGTTCCGCACACACAGGTCCTCTCTGTCCAAATGCTCCACTCCGTTCACTACCCTGTACGCTGCTATCAGGTCTCCTCTTTCTCTTCTTTTCTCCAGGGTTGTGAGCCCCATTCTATTGAGTCTCTCCTCATAAGTCCGATCTCAAAGTTCCGGTACCATCTTAGTTGCCACTCTCTGCACTCTTTCCAGCTTCCTTATGTTCTTCTTTTTGTGAGGAGACCAGACCACTGCTGCATACTCCAACCTTGGCCTTATCATTGTAACTATTATTTTCTTCTTCATCATCTCCTCATCCAAGTACACAAATGCTGTCCTTATGTTCCTCAGCAAATTCAGAGTTTGTCCCGTTATCCTGTTGATGTGTTTGTCCGGTGACATGTTCTCTGAGACAGTCACTCCCAAATCTTTTTCCTCCACTCCTCTGCATATTATCTCACTTCCCATTTTATAATCATATTCACATCTTCTACCACTCCTACCAAACTCCATTTTCTTACATTTCCCAAGGTTGAACTCCATCTGCCATGTACCACTCCACTCCCATATTCTATCCAGGTCTCTTTGCAGTGCCTCACAGTCTTCACATTTTTCACTCGTCTCAAAAGCTTTGCATCATCTGCAAACAAACTCACATAGCTGGACACTCCTTCCACCATATCATTTATATAAACAGCAAACATTATTGGTGCCAACACCAAACCTTGCGGGACTCCACTCATCACAGGGCACCAGTTGGAAACCCTGTCCTTGATTAGCGTCCTCATTTCTCTGTTAGTTAGGAAGTCCTCCAGCCACTTAATCAGTCCACCCCTATTTTTAATTTTCCAAATTAGTCTTCTGTGGAACTTTGTCAAATGCCTTTTTCAAATCCAGGTACACTCCATCCCCCCAGCCTTCTCTCTCTTGTAATAAATCTGTCACCCTTGGGTAGTAACACAACAAATTAGTGATGCAAGATCTCCCTCTCCTGAATCCAAACTGGCAATCTGAGATAATTTTCTCGCTTTCTAAGAAATCCAACCACCTGTGTTTAACCAGTCTCTCACATATCTTTGCAACCACACTAGTGAGTGATACCACTCTGTAAGTTAATGGGCCCTCTCTCTTGCCTCCCTTTAAAATCGGTACTATGTTTGATCTCTTCCAATCTTGTGGTACCCTTCCTTCACTCAGGGAGGCACTCATTATGGAGTGTAGTTTCTCTGCAAGTTGCTCATTACATTCTTTCAAGATCCATCCTGATGCTCCATCCAGCCCCGTTGCCTTTCTTACATCCAGCTTGTTCAAACTTTCCTTGACCTCCTGCACTGTTAGCTGTATCTCCTGCATAATCATTCCTCTTTCCTGGCCCGGAGGTTGTACAAAATCTCCTTCTTTTGTGAAAACTCTTTGGAAGCTGTTATTCATCACCTCTGCCATCTCTGCTGGGTCCTTATATGTAGTTTCATCCATTTTCAGTTATCAATTGTTTCTCTATTCTTTAATTTGATGTTCACATGTCTAGAGAATAGTTTGGGTTGGTCTTTGCACTTGTCAATTATATCTTTTTCATATTTCCTTTTTTCTTCTCTTCTAATCTTTGTATATTCATTCCTTGCTTGTTTGTAATCGTTCCACGAGTTGATTCTTCTTCGTCTCCTCCATCTTTTCCAAGCTTCCTCTCTTCTCTTTCTAGCTGCCTCGCATCTCTTGCTAAATGACTCCTTTTTACCAACATCCCTTTTGGTTACCTTAGGGACATATCTATTTTTGGCTTCCTTGTATAGCTTTAAAAACTCCTCCCACTTATCCTGTGTTCCCTTGGCTTTGTACAGCCCACTCCAACCTGCAATTTCAAAAAAAGTTCTCATGCTAATAAAGTCTGCCTTAAAGTAGTTGCTTCTCCCAGTTTTATGATCCTCTTTTCGGTCAATCGTTCTCTTTTCTGATACTTCAAATTCCACAACCGCATGGTCACTCTTTGCTATTGGACAATCTATTTTAAGATTGTCTATTATTTCTGGCTCCTTACTAAATACCAGGTCTAGTCTTGATGCCTCACCTTCATTCCCGAATATGGTATGTTCCTTGATCCACTGAGTCAGCACATGTTCCATTGCCAGTTGCAGGGGTCTTCCTCCCCATGACTCGTCTGCTCCCTGCATCTGCCAATCCTCCCATTCCATCTCCTAGCAGTTGAAATCACCCATTATAATCATTTTCTCACACTCC
Organism: Eriocheir sinensis; assembly: GCF_024679095.1. Taxonomy (NCBI): domain Eukaryota; kingdom Metazoa; phylum Arthropoda; class Malacostraca; order Decapoda; family Varunidae; genus Eriocheir; species Eriocheir sinensis. Next base: position 7,880,036 of record NC_066566.1, on the reverse strand, counting down.
CTCAACATTCCATCCAGGCTACTCACCGTGTCTTGTATCATTTGTTCATATTCTCGCAACTCTCATGCGCTTGTTCTTGGGGGCACATACCCTACTACATAATGCCTCCTTCTTCCTTCAGCTCCCACAGTTTTCCCTTTCAACACCTTCGTGTGTGTGTGTGTGTGTGTGTGTGTAATTCACTCGTGGCCTAATCACAAGATGGGCTCACAATCGCCAGCAAGTACCCTCCCAACCCAAGTAAGTTCCTTGTAGTTGATCTCCAGGTACTGCCAGGACCTTCACACATCATACACCCCATCTCCCTTCCTTAAGGTGGGACAGTATCCGCTCCTCTGTCAGTGGAAAAAATCAACCTGAGCAGGGCTCAAACCTCCGCCTGCAAGACCATGGAGCCTGGCAGCGCAGCGCTCTACCACTGATGTGAATGTGTGTGTGTGTGTGTTTACCTAGTTGTGATCTACAGGAACAGAGCTATGCTCCACATGCTGTCCAGAAGACCACCTATCAACCCGGACTCTAGATTCTAGGATTAAAGATGAGCTGGCAGCATGAGCCAATGCAAGATGGCGCCACTATAAACAAAACTTCCCTCTCCAGCCCATTGCAGACACCCACACATCTCTGCAGGAAGCTGTTCTTCTTGATGTCTCTTCTACAAATTCCTTTTCTCAACAGTTTTCCATTTCCTCTTAAATTTCTCTCTTCTCTTATCAAAAGGTCATCTCTATCCAATTTCTCTAAACCATTCATCACCCTATACACCGCTATTAAATCTCCTCTTTCTTTTCTAATTTCCAATGTAGGGAGGTTCAGCCTCAGCAATCTTTCTTCATAAGGCAGGTCGCTCAGACTAGGTGCCATTTTTGTTGCCGCTCTCTGTATCCTCTCCAGTTTTCTAACGTGTTTCTTAAGTGATGGCGACCAAGCCACTGATGCATATTCTAGTCTAGGGCATATCAGGGTCACAATTAATTTCCTTACCATGTCCTCATCAAGGTATGTGAATGCTGCTCTGATGTTCCTCAGCAGGTTGTATGTCTCAGCTGATATTTTATTCACATGTCTTCTGGAGACAAGTTTTCTGTGATCATCACTCCAAGGTCTTTTTCTTCTATCTTCCTGTCTAACTTATCCTTATTCAACTTATAATGTCCCTCTACTCTCATTCCACTCTTTCCAAATTCAATAACACTGCACTTTTTTATATTAAATTCCATTTCCCACTTCCTGCTCCACTCCCAGTGTCCAGGTCTCTCTGGAGCAGCAAGCAGTCCTCCTCTTTTTCCACTCTTCTCATTACCTTAGTGTCATCAGCAAACAGTCTCATATAGCTATCCACTCCTTCTATCATATCATTAACATATACTGCAAACATAATTGGGGCAAACACAGTCTTGCAGAACTCCACTCATGACATTTTTCCAACTTGATTTCCTGTCTTTAATAGTTGTTCTCATCATCCTGTTCTTCAGAAAATCCTCCACCCACTTTAGAAGTCCTCCTCCTAATTTACCGGCTGTCTCCAGCTTCCACATCAACCTCCTATGCAGCACCTTATCAAAGGCCTTTTTCAAGTCCAGGTAGACAGCATCAGCCCATCCATCTCTCTCCTGCACAACATCTATCACCCTTGAATAGAAACACACCAAGTTTGTCAGGCATGATCTTCCTTTCCTAAATCCAAACTGTCTTTCTGTGATGATTTCATTTTCCTCTGGGTGCTTTGTCCATTTCTTTTTCACAATTCTTTCGCATATTTTTGACACTACGCTCGTAACTGGAAACGTGTGTGTGTGTGTGTATGTGTATTTACCTAGTTGTAATTTTACAAGGCCTGGGCTTACACTTGTGTGGTCCCGTCTCCATATCTATAATTATCCAACTTTTCCTTGAGGCTCTACACACTCTTCACTGATACATTTCTTCACTTAGTCTGTTCCAAACCTCTATATTTCTTTGTGGGAAGCTATATTTCTTTATGTCTCTTGAGCATCTTCCCTTTCTCAACTTTTTACTATGTCCTCTAGTATTCCTGCTGGAAGGTTCTTCTTAGTAGCAATTTCTCGTTATCTACTTCTTCCATTTTACTCAATAGCCTATATATTTGTATTAGGTCTCCTCTTTCTCTTCTTTGTTCCAGTGTTGGCAAGTCCATTTCCTTTAGTCTCTCTCCATATGTCAGTCCCTCCAGTTCTGGAACCATTTTTGTTGCCATCCTCGGTATTCTTTCTAGTTTTTTTATGTGTTCCTTCATATGTGGAGATCACACTGTTTCCGCGTATTCTAGTTTAGGTCTGATCATAGTAGTAATTAATTTTTTCATCATTTCTTTGTCCATGTAGTGGAATGCTATATCTATATTTCTCACCATGTTATATGTATCACCGAAGATCCGATTTATATGACTTTCTGGTTGCATATAATCTTGCATTATTACTCCCAGGTCTCTCTCTTCATTTACTTTCTTTAATATTTCACCATCTCCCATTTTATATGTCCATTTTGGTCTTTCTACACTTTTTCCCATTTCCATAACATGACATTTCTTCACGTTGAATTTCATCTCCCATTTCTGACTCCATTTCCAAATCTTGTTTAGGTCTTCTTGCAGCTCCTTGCAGTCTTCACTATTTCTTATATGTCTTTGCAGTTTAGCATCATCTGTGAACAGGCTCATGTAGCTGTTTATTCCCTCTGGCATATCATTAATATAAACTAGGAAGAGTACTGGTGCTAAGACTGACCCCTGGGGCACTCCACTTTCCACCGTTCTCATTCCGATCTAGTGTCCTTAATCACAGTTCTCATCTCTCTTCCTCTTAAGTAGCTTTCTAGTGAGTGTGTGTGTGTGTGTGTATTAACCTAGTAGTTTTACAGGGCCTGGGCTTTACACTCATGTGGTCCCGTCTCCGTATCTGCATTTATCCAACTTTTCCTTAATTTAAAGCTTTGCACACTCCTCGCCGAAACTACATCCTCACTTAGTCTGTTCCAAACCTCTATATTTCTTTGCGGGAAGCTATATTTCTTGATGTCTCTCAAGCATCTTCCCTTCCTCAGTGTTTTACTATGTCCTCTTGTGTTCCTGGTGGTAATTCCTTCTTTTAGTAGTAACTCCTCGTTATCTACTTCTTCCATTTTGCTCAATAATTTATAGATTTGTATTAGGTCTCCCCTTTCTCTTCTTTGTTCTAGTGTTGGTAAGTCCATTTCCTTTAGTCTTTCCTCATGTCAATCCCTCCAGCTCTGGAACCAATTTTGTTGCCATCCTTTGTATTCTTTCTAGTTTCTTTATGTGTTTCTTCTTATGGGGAGACCACACTGCCTCTGCATATTCCAATTTTGGTCTGATCATAGTGGTAATTAACTTTTTCATCATATCTTTATCCATGTAGTGGAATGCTATTCCTATATTTCTCACCATGTTATATGTATCACCGAATATCCAATTTATGACTCTCTGGCTGTTTATTATCTTGCATTATTACTCCCAGATCTCTCTCTTTGTGTACTTTCTTTAATATTTCACCATCTCCCATTTTATATGTCCATTTTGGTCTTCCTTCACTTTTTCCCATTTCCATAACATGACATTTCTTCACATTGAATTTCATCTCCCTTTCCATACCCCATTTCCAAATCTTGTGTAGGTCTTTACTGTTTTTTATGTCTTAGCAGTTTTGCATCATCTCCAAACAGGCTCACATAACTATTTACTCCCTCTGGCATGTCATTAATATATACTAGGAAAAGTATTGGTGCTAATACCGATCCAAAAGGCACTCCATTTTCTACAGTTCTCCATTCCAATTTTATGTCCTTAACCACTGTTCTCATCTCTCTTCCCCTTAGGTAGCTTTCCATTCAGTTCTTCATTTTCCCTTTCAATCCTCCTTTATTTTCTAGTTTCCATAGCAGTCTTGATGTGGAACTTTGTCAAATGCCTTCTTCAGGTCTAGGAAGAAGCAATCAACCCATCTGTCCCTTTCCTGTATTTTATCTGTCACTCTTGAGTAAAAGCTCAGTAAGTTTGTCACACATAAGCACCCTTTTCTAAATCCATACTGTTTACTTGTAATTAAATTTTGCTCCTCTAGAAATTGCATCCATTGTTTCTGTTATCACTTTCTCACATATTTTACATACTACACTGGTCAATGATATGGATCTGTAGTTCAGGGGTTCTTCCTTCCTTCCACTTTTGTATATGGGGACCACTTCGGCCCTCTGCCACTCCTTAGGTACTGTACCAGTTGTTATTGAGCATTTAATGATGTCATATATCAGTCTAACCAGCTCATTTCTGCATTCTTTCAATATATACCTATGTGTTGTGTGTGTGTGTGTGTGTGTGTGTGAATAATTTAGAGTTATAAGTTGACAATATGCAACATCAAAAATCACTCACTTGAAAACTGTATCTATGGAGCTGATTTTGTCTACGTCAAATGTAAAGTACTTGGTGCCTCGAAGGGTTGTGTTGATGGACCGCCGCCTCTTTTTTTCTTCTCTTATGTCTTCTTTTTCTGTTGACCCTTCCTCTGCACTCTTTTCACTTATTCTTCTTTTTCTTAAAAGGCCTGTTGCATGACCTAAAAAATAGGAAACTTAATACATGAATGTTCTGTTACACTAGATTAAAAGATAAAGGTAAAGTATAGGGCATACACTTAAGCTATGTGTTGTGTCAGCACTCACCTCCAAACTCTGGCTCTTGAACCTGTGCTATGAACCCCTTACCCTGGGACACAGGACAGATGTGCCACACAATCACCTTCCCCAGGCTTACCCGAGGTACTCCCCGACCCCAGAGAGGATGAATAGCTGGAAGGGCTGTACTCTGATTGCCCAGGCAAGGATTAAACCCAGGCCATCAAAATTTAGCTAGGCATACTAAACGCTACATCACAAAGGCACATACCTGAATTGAAAGATGCCTTATTGTTATACATAAGTTAGTTGTAAACTTAGGTAGCTTGCTCTTTTCCCATTTCTAATTTCATACAATTTGCTTTTGAGTTGATGGATGTTTCTTCTGTTTTGGTCGATTCCAAATCTCATGTCAATACATTTTTAGAAGAAACAGTGACATGAGATGTGGAATCATTACATTTGGAGGGCTATCCATTCTTGATTTGCATTAATATCACCTTATTTCCATACATCCTCAACAAAAGAAGTCCTTTTCTCTCCTTATCCTTTATTGCCCTAATCTATGATCAACTCTCCTCTCTCTTCATTATCAATATGCCAATTATCATCATTATGGCAACTTTTACCTTACATAAGGAGACTCAGTTACTGCTGCATTATACTGTCTTAATTGCTGTACAATAATTCAGCCTCAAAATATCTTACGGGTTTAAAAATGAAGTTTGTTGTACAAGAAATTGCTTATTAACCTTTCTCTTTTCCTTTCACTGACTGCTGTAGAGAGACTTCCTCCTTTTTCACTGCCTTGAGTGTTGGCTTCAGCTTCATGATGACACACTTCTCCTCCTGACCCACAGCAAGGGTGATGATGGGTGCTGTCTTGATAGTGGTGGCTGCTGTGATGGCCCCTGGCCAAGCCACCATGTTGGTGATGCAGTCATCCCCAACATCATACGAAAGAACTCGCTCCCCGACAGTCTGGTTTCCATTGTGGTACAGTTCAAATACATCCTGAAAAAATATCACTAAGTCAGCCTTAATTTAATGTTGTTGTGGTTCAATTAATAACAGTATGAACAGCCATTTTTTATCAAATGTTATTCATGCTGTTATTTTTCTTCCTCCCATATATGCTGAACTTAATAACATTATCATCAGTAGCATAAAGAAGCAAATACTTCTATATAAAACATTAATTGATAAAATGAAAAGAAATTCATAATAATGTGATACATATTGCTGGGAGTAAAGGGAAAATTCAATAAGAGATAGAAATCTGGTGCTGCACAGAGAATATCAACAAAACATCAGGAATGAGAAAATGTAAATGAAACATTTATTCACGGCAAATAAAAAGTCCAGAAAAATAAAGTAGATATAAGGAGCTTAGAACCATAAGATATCAAACACCACCATATCAAAACATGAGATAGGCACACCATAGTCTTTCCCAATTATCCCTAAAAATGCATGCTGCAATATGGTAAAAAATCCCACTAAATGAATATGATTATTTTCCTTATGCATCCCCACCTGCACCTTCACCCACATTTCAGAGTCAGAGAGTACCAAGCAAGTCTTATATGACATGTAGAGCTTTCAGACAACAAGAGTAAGCAAGGTCCAACCCAGTGAGCAGGGTCAACTTCTGGGTAGCATGCCACACGCCTGTATAGACAGACTTGATGTTCATAAACTAGCCTATGCAGGTAATCAGCCTCAACTCAGTTTGGAATAATCAATAATTTGACAAGTTTCCATGCAGGACCCATTCCCATCCCAAGTACTTCATAGTATGATACATCAACTTGCTCAAGTCACAAGATTTATGGGCAAAAAGTCATCCTCTTGTTGAGTGAGTCCATAACAACACAGGCCAAGTCAATCCTCCTTAGGACTTCTTGGTGAGACACACCATTGTTCTGCATTATGCTACCAGATATATGTGAAATTTTCCAAGATATCAATGTCCTTGCCACACACATGAACAGACTGTATTGTTTCAACCTATAAATTTCCAAGCACCTGCACAACTGGTCTTGATTAAGGAGACCTTAAATCTTGAAGGCTTCACCTCCTCCTGCAGTGCCTCAAGAAAAATCATCAGAACCTCCAGCAACTCTGCAAGTATTATTGCATCATCAGCATAACAAGGTCAATAACCTTGGTATTGCCAATAGATACTCCACAATAACTTTAGCCTAATCCACAACTCTGCCTAATATCTATTCCATATGTGTAGAAAAAATTTGGGGACAGGACACATCCCTGCATCACTCCTGTGTTCACAAGAAAGAAGCTGGACACACCACACCCCCACTTCACAGCCTCTAGCCCTAATTACAGGCTAGTCAATAGACCAATGATCCTACCAGGACCTTATGGAGTCACAGGAGATGCTAAAGTGCTCACGATGCACTGAATCAAATGCTCTCCTGAGATTGACATAGGCTGCAAGCATCCCATGTCAAAATTCACAGAGGTGATCCACCACTATGCAAAGGTGAGCAGAGTGCTAGAATCTGGCTAGTTGTCAACCTACCAGGCATAAATCCAGATTGCTCAGGTCTTTAGAACTTCAGCTGTTGGCTACAAATCCTCCATATGAGCAATAGATGGGCAAGCACCTTGCCTGACTGACTGAGCAATGTAATATCAGGGTAGTCGTTGCAGTTCTGATGATCCAATTTCCCTTTCCAGATAGGGACAACCAGCCCCCTCTTTAGGTTCCACACTAATGTTACAACCTTGCCATAGCCACTCTAACTTCATCAAGAGAGGATGAGGTTTTATCAGTGGGTGAATCTACATTTAGAACAGGCAACCCCTGTTATTCGACAGCATTGTGTTCCATAAAAAGTGGTAAAATAACAAAATAAAATAGTTGTTAGGTTCATCACTCCATTAAGACAAGTGAACATGGTGGAGGCATGTGTAAACAGCTTTAAGGCAGTAATAATGTATTTTATGTCATCTTATGTCACCATACATATATCGTGCCAGCAAACTCTAGATCTAATACCCTCAATTTACTTTCCTATCATCCACATGATATCTTCATGTTACAAAAGACGAGAAACTGATCTAAGTCCAGAAAGGGGTAAACATACATTTATGACACTGGGGTATTGAACCTGCTATCAGCCAAATGGGAAACCACCACTATAACATTCAACTAAAGAAGCGCCCCCTAGCCGAGTGGAGTTTTAAGGGCTTTCCGCGTCACAGGTCACTACCAGTAAAACCTCACTTTAACAAATAAATTGGGGAAAAGGGATGACATTATTATCCAATGGATCTTAATTTTTCACATAACAAACTTATGAGCTGAAAGTTTGTTTGTGACCATTCCTATGTATAACAAAGTTTGTTAGTTATATTAGATGAAAGGTGAGGTGGTGGCTGAATGGTTAGTGTGCTGGCGCAGCATCCAGGAAGACACAGATTTGTGTCCCGCCCACAGCTATAAACATGATAACAATTTTTCAGTCATTGCTGAGTGGCCTATGACTACCCACATGCTGTCCTGAAGACCAACGATTAACCCAGACTCTAGATTCTCTCTAAAAGAGGAGCAAAGATGAGCTCCTGGGGAGACCATGAGCTAAGCAAGATAGCACCACTATAAACACTGGCCTGCATCATAATGGGCTGGGGCGAACCATCAGGCCCCATCAAGGAAGCCTACTGCAGAAAAAAAGGAAGGACAAGAGTGGAGCTGTTTACAGTTGGCTGGACAAAACTAGACTGCCTAGAAGCACACCACCTAATCAGATTTGTTTCCACTGCCACCAAGTGACATGTGTACATGTTTGGCCGGCCCACCACCAAACCCACCACCTAATCAGATTTGTTTCCACCGCCGCCAACTGATATGTGTACATGTTTGGCCGGCCCACCACCAACCCAAGTCCCCCACTTATTGAACTTGTTCAGTAAATCCCAACATATACCAGAATGGCCCAAAATGTTTGTTAAAGACTTGTTCTCCAAAGGAGTGCTCAGTTTAACTGATTCAATTTTCTTTACACTGTTCATATTATGGCCTCTACAACAAAAAGACAATCTAACACCATTCGATGCAACTTATTCACTTTGTGAAGGAGCTTGGCAAGAGGGCTGCAGAGAGGCCTTTTGGACCATGGGCAACAGAAATGATGATTCAGTATAAGGGGAGCCATGAAGGCTGACTGAAGTCTGACCCTATGGGGTAAGGTGACAATAGGTACACATTTTTTTTTTAATATCTCAATACGGTTAAGTCTCTTATCCAAGATTCTCTTAACCGAATTATTTGAAAAACTAAGTTTTATGAAAACTTTCTCGTATCATTTAACCAAAAAAATCAAATTTATCCAAAATCTGAACCTCGCACCACAAGCGTTTGTTTACGGATGTTCCACCAGAGCGCGCGCCAGCCACCACCAGCTCCCCGCCCTCCCCCGCTTCTCTTAACCCCTTCAACACGAGGACGCGTATACTGCGTCCTTGCGTAACCCGTACCATATCTGAGGACGCGCATACTGCGTCTTGGTTCGCTTTAGCCAGTATACGAGTTATTTTATCTCTGTATATTTATGCTTACATCTCAAAATTATCAATTAATTTATGTTTCTTTATGTGCACCATTTAATTCTGCATGTTTTTTCATATATAATGCATGATGATTATGTTGAGTTTATGGCTGAAAACTTGTTATATTCAATAGCAACATTTGAAATTTGCCACACGCGGCAATCCCGGATACGGCACGGGGCGCTATTTTGGCCCGGCCATAGTGAAGGGGTTAAAGGTAACCCAGTTGGTGGAAATACCAAGAAGGAAAGAGTTCTGCTTACCCCGAAACAAAAAAATAGAAATATGTAGAATATAGAAAGTGGTGCAAGCAGAACTGTTGATGAAGGATTACAATGACGGGCCTACCACCCTGTACAACATACAAAAACAGAAAGACAAACTTCTCAGTTTTGTGGTTAATTTTGACGTTTCACAGACTATGAAAAAGCAATGTACACTCGGCTCCAAAAGTTCGTTTCCACATACTACATATGTTTGTGTCAACGGGGATGGTAGCACTGAAGGGGCGGAGTCGGGTTTTTGATGTCACGTGTATGTATGATTCAGAATCTGAAAACAGAACGCGTATCAGTGTTTCATCCGAGAATTCTTGAACTCATGGAATTTGTGTTGGCGGACAGCCAGCATGAATGAAAGTAGCAATTCTTGACATCACATACTACAGTATTTTTTATTATAAGTTGACAGATGTGAGGAATAGAAAAAGTTGTCACCATTAATATCACAGAGTCCCGAACTATACCTCCGTAGCAATAAAGTTTGTCATTCACGCAAAATAATTTGACATAACTGCAGATTAGATCTTCGTTCGCCTCGTATTTCTCCATTATCCTCCTCCAATATGCGGGTGTTGCGACAACGACGAGGCATTGTTCCGCAAGGGAAGCTGTAGTTGTTCTGAAGGTGGTTACAGGCCTTACAACGTATACACTTGGCTAAGCATTTCTATGACCTCATGGAATTGAAAGAGCCATGTGAATTCTCTATTGATTGGCTCCAAAAGTTTAAAAAGACATGGCATCAGGAAATTAGATGTGTGGCGAAAAAAAATTGGCCGACACGGACGCTGCAGAGGAATTTGTCAACAAATTTTGTCAGCTCGTTTACTTAATCTGTTTTCTCTTGTATTTTATAGATTATTGTACATCCAAAAAAATCAATTTAACGGAACTTTTAAATTCTTTGATTTACCAATAAAAGAGACTGGACTGTACACTGCTGAGAAATCAACCTGCAAAGCTGGTGCATATATACCTATTTTCATGGGTTGTCCAATATGTATGCCCCTTGTCCAATAGGTACTCATTCACTTATAATTCTGATGATATTAAAGCTAGATGAGTCTCCCATGGACATGTTTGCCAACGTTCACTGCTTAATCCACTCATTCATGTCTCAGTGAGGGTCAATTGCCTTATCAGAATCAGCCTCATTAGAGGAGATGGATGCATGGATTGACGCTACATGAAGAGAGAGAGAGAGAGAGAGAGAGAGAGAGAGAGAGAGAGAGAGAGAGAGGAGGGACATGATGTTGTGTGCGTCCCTCATAACGAGCAGCATCACACACTCACGAACTGGTTCTTGATGCCCGTCTTGGCCGAGCCGCCGCCGCCGCCCACCACCACATGCCGGCCGCCCACGGCTGTCACGGCGTAGCTGGGGTAGTTCAGACTGGCCACGGTCTCACATTTCTTCTGGCTGGACATGTTGAATCTTCTTCAGTATCTGAGGGGAGTGGTTAGGCCATGGGAGCGGTGCCCGTCACGCCGAGGCCTGCCAGCTGTCAGTCGTGTTGACACACACGTCACCGCCGCGGCTCCGGGTCGTGTAGCGGCGATCACGGACACACTCTATACACTAAAGCAATGGTAGTTTTCCTTCTTACCTCCCAGATTTAGTCATTTAAATTGTAAACTGTATTTAATTTTGTAATGGGGTATGTTTAAATTCATTTGGGTATGATATTGTGATGCTGACATTACACGATATACAACATTTTTTTTCCGTGTTACCTACTAATATATTAATTAGTATACCTCAAATATGTCTTGAATCTTTGATATCTATAGATAAATAGTATTTGAATACGTTTAGACATAACGTAGATACTACAGCTTCACTGTGACCGAATACCTGCCTAAAAGTTATGCAGGAGTGAAAGTTGATGTACCCAATTAGCTGCATCCAAGGGAGCATCTTCACCCCCAGGCTGAGGCAAGGAGACTATATCTGCTTGGGCTGAGGTGAACCACGGCAGCAGACACACCCCGTGACCAAAAGGGTGGTAAATTAAAGGTCTAAAGGTCTTGCTCTACTGTACGTTGCCAGATATAGCTACATATATGATGTTCTCTTAAACTGCCGGTAAAAAAAATAAGCATGAAATTAAAAACTCATGTCTAAGCTATCCACACATATATTGGCAAATACTGCTATTACTCACTGACAGCCTTTGCGTCGTCATTGAGGCAGATATGTATTACGTAAACAGTCGCAGAGCTTCAACATCGTAGGATTTTTTAATACGAGTCTATCCTTAAAATACGTTTTCTTCATTATTTACGTTTTCTTCAAATAATTTTGTTGGTATACACATTTGTAGAATAGAGAAAAAATATATAAATGATACTTAAATCATGAATGTTAAACAATATATTGCATGTAAAATAGCTAAATACCTTGAAAAACACTATTTGGGAATTATTTAAGGAGTATATTTGGTCATTAATATTTAACATTTCATATTTTTTTTTTAGCGGGAAATTTAAAACTCAAACCAAGGCTATCCACGCACATGTTGTCGAATAGCGCATCACTGACAGGAGAAAGATGCTTGTACGGGTGATTTCTGAAATTAGTGCCCTAAATTACGTAAGATAAGGCCACGTCCACACGTACTTGCATCACGTCTGGTGGAGCGAAAGGCCTCTTTTGGCCTGTAAGAACCCTACTATTACTTTATCTTTTCGTTTGAAGGCCAAAATCCACTTCTTCAAAGTGTGTTTGTCTCTAGGAAACCTAATGAACTTAACACCTTGACGACTTTCCTCAGCTGAGCCACTGCATCATCCATATACACCACAAATCACCATTTTCACTGAGCACGCTACGGTGAGAACATAGTGAAGTGAACCAGTTTGATGCCAACTCCAAGCACCATTTGTTCAACCCCGGACCCCTAACGACATCTAAACACTTAATTATTTTACACCAATCATAGTACCGGTAACACCTGATTTTTCAAGCTTGGTATTAGTCTTTACTAACAATAATATGGCTGATTTGTCTGTTTTTTGCTTGCTTTTTTAGGTGTAGTTAGTTGGTGTCGGAAATTTTTGTATAAAATTAACTCCCGTTAATTAAATCAAATTGTGTCAGTAGGAAGAAATTACGCACTATTTTTATTATGATTTAAATTTACGACGGTAAATCATGGGAGAAACTTTTATACCAGCGATTCGAAGCTGTATTGGCTGACGTGGCAGATAAGTGACGTCACGTGTTGAATCTTTGAAGCTTCACCTTAACACATGTCACGTGCACTTGAGGCACAAATACCCTCTCGATTAATTATAAGACAGCGGGGCCCGCCATGCAACCTGCCCCGCGAGTCAATTTACCGTCTCACCTTTCCACAACCTTTATGGTTATTATAATTATTCTACATATGTAAATAAGTACAACAAACAATGTAGCGTAAATATACATTGTCCATGGTCTACAAGCAACTATTGGGAACTCACAAAGATGATCCCCTTATCCACGACGTTTCGCCTCACTCCATAAACCACCCGAGCTAAGTACACTGTGGTTTTCGGGCGATTAAAGCATCACCGAATATCCTGTAAGTATTACGGATCCGTGGTATTGGAAATTAGTTTAATTATGATCGACTCTAGGGCAGCAAGAGCCAAGCAAGTTAGCGCTACTTTAAACACTTGCCTGCGCCACCACAGACTGGGGCCGACCATCAGGCTCCATCAAGAGAGCATACCGGCGCCACAGGCCGAAAGTAAGGAGGCTCGAGGATCTTAGCTATATATATGAGCTTTGCTTATAACTTTTTTCCCACTTAGCACTACGCTGCACAGTTACTGATAATATAAAGTATTTGGGGAAATAGATGGTTTTTTTCTGAGCTACTGAAAACAAACAACCTTCTTTTCAGCATCGCCAAGGATGACAAACTTATTTTCTACTAGCTTTGCAAGCGTCTCATAGGTACAGCGTGTTGGCTTATTTTTCTCGTTTCAGTCTTCTATTGGTGATATATATCGCTTACAATCGCCTCGTACGTCAGCCTCCTTGATCTCTCTCGACTAATAGCACACTTTAGTGACTTTACTGTCCAAACGCGTAACTCAGGTATTTTTTCTTACTAGAATTAACTATAAGATTTCTAGAATTTACTAAAATGCTAGTTCTCATATCGGGGATGAGGGCAGGGAGGAAAATTGTTTGAGACAAATGGTCATCAGGTTGGTTCTTCAGTAAAAAAAAATAGTCGTAGCTAACCTTTAACGAAAATATATCCCGTAGACACAATTGGGATGGCAATCTATTTTCGCTAAAGTAGTACGTAGCTCTGTGTCCTTATGGAAAAAAAAAAATCAAACCTGGTTTCTCAAGTTTACATGATTATCTCGACTTAATATTTTGGAGTCTCGTTTTTTTTTCCAGAGACGAGTAGACACAATACTGCACACACTGACCCCCCCAAAAAAAAAAAAATTCAAAACCAGTATTACAATATAGGGGGATCACCCATATATTTTGCACACAAGATTAGCTAACTAACGTAAGCCCCCTTTATACATTTAACAAGCTGCTTGGCTGTGTCAATACGAGAGAATGCTGAAAATGAAAGACTATGGCAACTTAACTCGTCAGCCTTCACAAATCTTACTTTGGAGCTTTTCAGTAATGGATCATACTTGACCCTGCTTCGAAACAGTCCGCCTTGGCTGACTCATGGCCCCGGACTGATAAACCCGCCCACGGAGACCCTTGCAGCTGTGCCTGTTGGAGAGGGGACACTAAAAGCAGAACCAAGACTCGAGTGTTTTATATTTACACTCTAGAGCTAGTCTATCTTATCTACTGCTATTTATATTTTTAGTGTGTGTGTGTGTGTGTGTGTGTGTGTGTGTGTGTGTGTGTGTGAAAACGATTGGTAATTTGGGATGACCAACCTTCAGCTTATAATAGGGGCTTGCGTTGGCCATGGCCACTACTCAAATACCATACCCGAACACCCAAACCTACCGTGAATTTAACTTCACTCATTGGAAAGGCAAATATTGAAAGCCGGATCAACGGTCGAATATCACAAGAGAAGTATTACATAGCAAATGCATTTAGTGTGTGTTAGCGATCGATGGCCTCTCAGTGTGTGGCTGTATGACTCAGTGTATGATAGATTTTTTTGGGGTGCTTGAGGGCATCAAAGGTTCATGAGGCAGGGGAGGGAGGGTGGCGAGCGAAGCGAGCATGCACAGGTGGGGGATTTTTTTTATAAATAAGCGCTTTAATTAATTAAGGGGGATTTTGAGGCCGATGTAGAAAACATTGGGTGGGGGCTATAGCCCCCCCTACCCCCCAGAAATTACGGCCCTGTCCAGAATTGACAGTTCTCTGGGTAGCCGCGTGTGGAGCTGCGTGCATGTAGCCAATAGTCTATTTCGGTAGGCTACATGACGAAAAAGTAGTCACTGCTGGTATTGGCCGGTATACTCGAATTTTAATTCGATACTGCAACTCGGTACCTACTACTTTTGTTCCTCGGTACTGCTCACCTGTGTGTGTGTGTGTGTGTGTGTGTGTGTGTGTTGTGATCCATTCCGTACTGGAGAGTGAGATGATGCATTTCACATTTTTCTGACCTCAGGATGGCAACCCTATAGTTGTGTCATTCAACACAAGAGAGAGGCAGCACGATCGAATACGTGCATGCTATGCGGCTCCCAAATTTGTTTCCAGTGAAACGTAACCATGCCCAGAAGTTGTTGTTGCATTTGTGATTGCAAAATGAAAATATAAATTTCTTGATGGCGGCAGTGTTAGCCAATATTTCAAAGCCGACAGTCGTCACGAACGTCCTTCATTAAGCGAAGACTGTCGTCACGACAGTCTCATATTATTCTTAAGTAGTCGGCACCGACGACTGTCGACAAAAAACGATAAAAATTTGAAAAATGGCCCCGACAGTCGTCACGACTGTTTCAAGACAAGCCAAGACTGTTGACGACAGACGACATGCAGTCTTGAAGACTGTCCCCGACCTCCCTCAGACCACAACAGGAAATGACGGTTGGTCCAGATCCTTGCCGACTCTGCCGACTCTTGTTGTGAAAGTTTATCATGGAATACTTTTTCGTGCTAACCCTCACGACCCCACACTCTCCTCCCGACGTCCGCTCAGCATGAAGTCAGAATTCGGCGACCGTTTCTAGAGCTCGATCTTTCAAGACATGCCCGACCCTTTCACATCAATACCTAAGACCTCGTGTACCCTAGAGTCGTGGGTAGTCGTGGCTCAGAGTCGGAACAGTGTGAAACGGCTTATCAGCTTCCTCGAGGTTGGGCGTTCTGTATTGTCTCCGCCAGTTCTTCTCCCACGCACAGATGCTTTCCATATAATTATAACTTTTATAAGGGCCTTGTCCGCCCTCGTATGGAGTATGCATCTCACGTGTGGGGGGGATCCACTCGCACCTCTTCTGGACAGAGTGGAGTCTATAAAGGTTCTTCGATCGTCTCATCAGCTCTCCTCCTATTACTGACAGCCTTCTACCTACCTCTTAAATTCCGCCGCCATGTTGCATTTCTTTCTATCTTCTATCGATATTTTCATGCTGACTGCTCTTCTGAACTTGTTAACTGCATGCCTCCCCCCCTTACGCGGTCCCGCTGCACAAGACTCTCTACTCATGATCATCCCTATACCTACTGTCCAAACCCCTTATGCAAGAGTTAATCAGCATCTCCATTCTTTCATCCCCTTCACTGGCAAACTCTGGAACAGGCTTCCTTCGTCTGTATGTCCTCCTGCCTATGACTTGAGCTCTTTCAAGAAGAGTGTATCAAGACACCTCTCCATCCGAAATTGACCTCTTTTGGCCACTCTATACTTATCGCTGTATGAGAGCAACAGTGAGTGGCTTTTTTTTTACATCTTTTTGTTGCCCTTGAGTTGCTCTCTGCTGTAAAAAAAAAGAAAAAAAGATATGTAGCATACGGGTGATGTTCATTACGTAATTGTAATTGTAATTGAATTTGTTTTGAAGTAATTGTAATGTAATTGGTATTGCCAAATGGAATTATAACTATAATTGTAATTCAAAGTTTACGAAAGTAATTGTAATTCACAGTAATTGTAATTAATTTTTTCAAGTGTAATTACTCTAACCCGATGCGACACACGAGGCACACATGACGCGACGCGGCGACGCCACGACAGTCAGCCGTGCGTCATGGCGGAGGAAGGTCGCGTCAGCCGGGTCCGCGTGGCCGCCACGCTGTTGCTGGTGCTGGCCGTGCAGGGCGGCGCCGGGCTGGCCACGGACCAGCACGGCTGCCGAGGGCTGTGCCACTCTGTGCTGGGCCTGAGTGCCACGGAGGCCCAGGTGAGTATGGAGCCACTGCGTCGACCGCGGGGCAGCGAGCCTCGGGGCGCCGCGGACTGACTGTTTGTGACACACTTTGCCTTTGTCTTGCGTCAGGCGGCACACAGGTGACTGGCGGCCGTGCTGAGCCCAAGAAGGCTAGTCTAGACGTTAAACTCGAGAATCCTGGAGTGATTCGTGTTGCTCGCGTTATTTGCAAGGGTGCCAGCGTTGCTTACAGCGCTGGCATCACTTACCAGTAACATTTTATCTGTTCATTGATCTATCAGTCCCAAGGATTATTTCTTATTGTCTGCCACGACCAGCACACTTTTATAATCAGTGAGTGTTCCGTCCCGTGAAGCTGTAAAGGGGAAATTTACCCCGCCCTGTGGTCATGAGCCAACCCTTGTTTCGGAGGGAGGCGAGTCATGGAGTTTTATCAAGCTCCTGGTGGTCTGCATCATAAATTTCGTCGCCTAGAGCGTGGTGAAGATAAATTAACAACGACAAATATTTTTAGATGGCTGAATGATATCGTGCACCCGTGGGGAGGGGCGGGGGGAGCGCAGCCTTGGCGCAGACTCCCCTATAGGTTATGGGGGTTGGTGGGAGCGAAGCACTCCTTGGTGGGTAGATTAGGCAAGGTTAGGCAGATGGGGTGTGCTAATTTTTTGCAATTCTATCCATTGATATTGACTGATTGATCCGTTTTTACTTGCCATTGGTTGAAGGGGGTGGGGTTATTTATATGTGGTGATTACCCTTGAATAAAGTTATCAGGCAAATGTTCTAAATAAATTTTCTCCATGTAAAAGTTTTCTTGCACTGATTTTCATGTTATATTCATCTGCATTAGGTTTTGATTGGGATAACTCATGTTTTTAAAATGTTGTTTCCTCAAAAATAATAGTTCCTCAGAATAACCATTACTTAGTTAAGAAAATCAATAAAATGCCGGTATTTATGTAAGCAAAATTTGTTTGCAAGCGTTTACTTCAGGTGTACCAAAATTTGGCTCTTACTGTTACAATTATTTTGATTATGTGGTGGTAATAAATTTACTAATGGATTGTTTGGAAAAGTTAGTGTAATACAGTATAATGTAGTAGACAGTATCTTGATAGCCTGTTATTATTATTATAATTATCATTATTTATTATTAGTATTATTGTTATTATTATTGTTATTATTATTATTTATAATATTATTATTCTTGTGTTTCTCGAACTGGATGGATATACTATAAGCATCTTGGAACACCTATTAAACTGCAAGTAACAGTAGGCATAACCTTACTTCTGCCATGCCAGCTGTGTCTCATGAGTAATTGAGAGAAGCTCCAACATTCTTCCAAGTGCACATGAGCTTTATTCTGCTAAAGATCCTCCCTTCGTTGGTATAATATTTTGGGTGCATATAAATATTTATGATTTTAAGCTTCTTCTTAATCTTAAAGGATCCATATAAATGATTACTAATAGATTCTTACCATACTAGATACTTGCAATTTGCAGCATTATATGCATGATGAATCTTTATAATTTATTTTCAGCTTTTAGTAATGTGGCCATTGGATGGCCAGGGGATTTATCCTCTTGGGTTCTGCTCATGGGGCTCTGAGATTAGAGACCTAGCAGTGGCAAGATCAGTAGTCGGGGAGGGGGGGGTAAACCTACCCCAGCAAAAGTGTCTGCCTTGCAGGGTAGCTGTAGGCATCTCGAGCCTACTTCAGCCATTTTTGGTAGAGATTAATCCGGTTGATGAGCATATAATGTGAGTGAGTTTGAAGCACACCCTGGGCTTCATGTCTCTTGTGTCCTTCAATGCCTCAAAAACTCAAGTTCTCCACCTATCAACTTGACACAATATTTCAAACACCCCTCGAAGTTGGGCGTTATGTATCGTCTCCGCCAGTTCTTCTCACCCGTACAGTTGCCATCCATATACAGGGGCCTTGTCCGCCCTCATATGGAGTATGCATCTCACGTGTGGGGGGCTCCACTCACAGAGCTCTCTTGGACAGAGTGGAGTCTATAAGGCTCTTCGTGTCATCAGCTCTCCTCCTCTTACTGATAGTCTCTACCTCTTAAATTCTGCTGCCATATTAGCTCTTTCTATCTTTTGTCGATATTTTCACGCTGACTGCTCTCCTGAACTTGCTAACTGCATGCCTCCCCCCCTCCTGCAACCATGCCGCACACAACTTTCTACTCAAGCTCATCCCTTTACTATCCAAATCCCTTGCGCATGAATTAACCAGCATGTTCACTCTTTCATTCCTCACGCTGGTAAACTCTGGAACAATCTGTCTTCATCTGTATTTCCTCCTGCCTATGACTTGAACTCTTTCAAGAGGAGGGTATCAGGGCACCTCTCCTCCCGAAATTGACCTATCTTTCGGCCACTCATCTGAACTCATCTATAGAGGCAGCGAATAGTGGGCTTTTTTTTCATTATTGTTTCCTTTTTTTTTCCCTTGAGCTGTTTCCGTTGCTGTAAAAAAAAAAAGTGCATTCCACTAATTGTCCTGAGATTTTTTAAACTGAAGAGAAAGGGGTGTTCTAGCCTATATGTCAAACGCAACTCCATATTTGACCAGTGCCTCCCTCGGGATGCACTATCTTTGAGTAAGGAATGGGAGCTTTATCTAAAAGTGATCTTACGTTGCTTACCCTTAGCGTTTCCTGACTAATTGATGAAGTGACGAAGCCACAACTTGTTTTGCTGCCTTAAACCTGGGGTTTTGGGGCTTTTCTTTGTTTCACTAACTTCTATGATGGGTTTGAAACTTGATTTATATTATTTATAACACATCCTGAAAGAGAAAAAAAGAAAAAAACATAGTTTGAAAATGAAATAAAGAAATTTAATGTGTGTGCAATTGCTCCATGAAGTGCGCGATTACCCCTTCCTACGGTAATATATCAGCTGGAGTTAGTATTTTTTTCCAGTCATTACAAACTTTATTGTTCAAACTTTTTTCATGACCCGTTGATTTGTTATCCTTTATTCTTTGTCCCCAACTTAAGCTTAAAAACTAATTTACATTATATTAGCTTCTTTTTGCTTTGTCAATTTTACCCAAAGCTATGAACCTTTATTAAAAAGTCCAGTTTGTATTTAAGGCAGCTAAGTTGCATTTGAAGTAAAGTTGTCCATTTTCTCCTTTACAGTACTGTAATACCTCGGTCTACAAGTGCTTTAGTTTATGAGTGTTTTGATTTACGAGCAAAAAATAATCACCAAAAATGTCTTTGTTTATGAGAGGTGACCTGGTGTACGAACATCCTGTTTGTACAAGTTGAAGACGCGAGCATGAGTTCCCTTTGTTCGCTGCAAGATGAGAGTGCTCAGAGTGGAAAACAATGGGAATGGGGTCTCAAGCTGGTGTCACACTGGGCCATTTTCCTCCAACTGCATTTGCGGTAGACACAACCGGCAACTCCAACTTTTCTGGGTGTGCATCACACACGACCAAGGTCGATTGCCCGTATCCACAATGTAAACAACCCAGTCGCCCAGTATCCACATGGTGCCATTTGCACAAGTAAGTGCTGCTTTGGTATGCGCTGCTGTTACTCAAATTATGTACATGCTGATACTGTACAGTTAAATGGAAGAAAGAAGCAGTTGTGGGTACAATCATGGCTTCAAAGACAGGAGGGCAGGAGTGTTTACCCCGCCCAAACAACTTGCTCCCAGTTGGTCATACAGCCAACTGCAGTTGTTTCTAGCTCCAACAGTGAGAGGAAAATGCCCAGTGTGACACCGCCTTCAGTCCGCGTTGTACACTCGCAGAGGTAGCACCCGCGCGCTCGTGTCCACGTATGTTTGTGCTCTAGTGTGCGATGTTTGTGTTTTCAGCACTATACTATTACTATATTATTTATATATTATATTTTATTATTTATATTATTTATATTTATATTGTTATACTATATTATATATGTTATTTATATTTATATTATACTGTATTATATGTTATTTACCACTGCTATTTGTTAGTAAAATTACTTTTATTCTGTATAAAATAACATGTAAAATGATTTTTATGTTAATAATTTTGGGGGATATGGGACAAATCAATGGGATTCCCATTAATTTATATGGGGAAATTTGTTTTGTTTTACAATTGTTTTGGTTTGCGAGGAAAATTCTGGAACGAATTAAACTTGTAAATTGAGGTATGACTGTATTTATACTTAGTAAACTTAAAGACTGGTACATCAGCAGAGTGTATACTGCCACATTTTCATTCATAACATGCAGGGTGGATGAGTTCAGAGGTCCTTTGTATGTTGCAGGATAAAATGTCAGCTTGTGAAGAGGGCTGTATCACTGTCAGCCACTGCCTCCATGACCACCACGACTTCGAGGAGAAAGACAGCAGCATGGCCTCTGACATGTCCAAATCCTGCTTGACAACATGTGAAGGCTGTAAGCCATCATCACTAAGTCTGTTGAATTTATGCTAATAATACTGTCATATATTTGCATATATATTTATTTATTTATCATTTATTTATCTCGTGTGTGTGTGTGTGTGTGTGTGTGTTTACCTATTTATAGTATGCAGGGCCCGAGCTCTACATAGTTCTGATAGTCCTGCCTCCCAATCTATATTTGTCCAACTTTTCCTTCATTATATGGACACTGCCCCCTTCAACAATGTCTTTGTTTAGTCCATTCCATGTATCCACACTCCTGTATGGAAATCTACTTCTTTATGACTTTCAAATGTGTGTATTTACCTATTTGCCTATTTGTAGTATACAGAGCCTGAGCTCAAGCTCGGTCAGTCCTGTCTCCCAGTCTATATTTGTCCAGCTTTTCCTTCATTTTATGGGACACTGCCCGCTTCAACAATGTCTTTGCTAAGTCCATTCCATGTATCCACACTCCTGTATGGAAAACAACTTATTTAGGTCTTTCAAACAGGTCCCCTCTCTCAAATTCTTACTGTGTCCTCTTAGTTGCCTCCTACCTTCCATCTCGATTAAATGATTTCTGTCTAACACTTCCAGTCCATTCGTATTCCTGTACATCGATAGCAGGTCTCCTCTTTCCCTTCTTTCTTCCAGTGTTGATATGTCTCAACAATTTTGCATCGTGTGCAAACAGGCTCATGTAACTGCTTACTGTCTTCAGCATATCATTAATATATACTATGAAAAGTATTGGTGCCAATACCGATCCTTGAGGCACTCCACTATCTACAATTCTCCATTTCGATTTCATGTCCTTTACCACTGTTCTCATCTCTCTTCCCCTTAAGTAGCTTTCCATCCAGTTTTTCATTTTCCCTTTCAATCTTCCTTTATTTTCCAGCTTCCATAGTTGTCTTGTATGTGGAACTTTGTCAAAAGCCTTCTTCAGGTCCAGATACACGCAATCCACCCATCCGTCCCTCTCCTGTATTGTGTCTGTCACTCTTGAGTAAAAGCTCAGTAAGTTTATTACACATGAGTGCCCTTTTCTAAAACCATACTGTTTATCTGTAATTATATTGTGTTCTAGAAATTTTGTCCATTGTTTCTTTATCACTTTCTCGCATATTTTACAAACTATACTGGTCAGTGATACTGGTCTGTAGTTCAGAGGTTCTTTCTTTTTCCCGCTCTTATATATAGGGACCACTTCAGCCCTCCACCACTCCTTTGGTACTTTACCAGTTGATATTGAGCACTTCATGATATCATATACTGGTCCAACCAGCTGATTTCTGTGTTCTTTCAGTATAAAACCTGAGACTCCTTCTGGTCCCATTGCTTTCCTCTCCTCCAGCTCCTCCATTATTTTATATATCTTCTCTAGTTACTATGACTTCATCCATTTGAACATTTATCTTGTCATCTTGTGGTTCATTGAATTGTGATTCTTTTGTAAAAACTTGCTGGAACCTCTTGTTTAGCAGCTCGGTCATGTCTTTAGGATCTTCAATTATCTTATTTCCATCTTTCAGTCTTCCTATTTTTTCCCTTGGTCTGATTTTTCCATTTATGAATCTATAAAACATTTTAGGTTCTTCCTTGCACTTTTCAAGAATATCCTTTTCATATCCTTTCTCTTCTCTTTATTTTCATGTATTCATTTCTTGCTATCTTAAAATCTTCTTTGTTCCTTTGATTCTTATTTCTTTTCAATCTCTTTCATGCTTTGTCTCTTTTTTCCTTTGTATCTGCACATCTTGCATTAAACCAATCCTTCTTTCCTCTTTCTTTGGGTTTATACAATGGGACATATTTCATGACACCTGTTTCATACTCCTCCATAAAAATATCATACTTTTCCTGCACCTCCCTTGTTCTCTTCAGCTTTTCCCAGTCTAGCTCTGTGTGTGTGTGTGTGTGTGTGTGTGTGTGTGTGTGTGTGTGTGTGTGTGTGTGTGTTGCACTGGATCACTGAAGGTGGGAGCTTATTCCATTCTCGTGCTACTATGTTGGTGAAGAAAAATTGGTGTAGTCTGAATTTATTTGTTTGCACTTCAGTTTTATGCCATTATTTCTTGTTTGAAACATGTCATCTATCATAAACAATTTGGATTTGTTCATATTCATAAAATCATGGAGGTGACGTTTCTCAAGAGAGAACTAGAGATGAGAGCCTTTCATTGTAATGTTTATGGTGTTAAGAGATCATATTTGTTGCCCTACGTTGAACACCTTCCAATTTAGCAATATCCTCTGCATGGTGGGGAGACCAAAACTGTACTGCATATTCCAAGTGGGGTCAGAAAAGAGAGAGAGAGAGAGAGAGAGAGAGAGAGAGAGAGAGAGAGAGAGAGAGAGAGAGAGAGAGATCATTGCAATGCTGTTGTATTTGCTCACCATTTGAAGGACCTAAATATTTAGAGAAAGTTTTTCATTCATGAAGCAGAATGGCATATGTAATATTAATATTCATATTATAATCTCACTCTACATCACAGTCAGCCTAGCACTGTACTTGGAATATATATGAAGAAATCAGAACTTAAATATTTATCAGAAAATTAATGATAACTGATTTTTCAGCTTGCTCCCAATTGTATGGTGAAAAAGCTAACTTGGGACATTCATGTGTAAGTGGCTGTGAAGCTCAACATTTGCAGATAGATGGTTTGGTAAGTAGGCAGTATGTGCCTTTTCCTGATTTAGGGGTATGTAGTGTGAAAATATTGGTTGATAAAACTAAAGGTAGAATGGCTTAATTTTAATTGTATTGGAAAATTGGGTTACCAGCTAGGAGAGTTTTCAGATCATGATACACATGAACCCATGGTCTTCTGAGCTATTACATCTGGTTTGAGATTTGGAGGTGAAGGTATATAGATAGATAGATAGATAGGTAGATACAGTCACACCCTGCCTTACGTCATTAACCCTCTCATTGGGGAATTTCTCCGGAGAGTTTCCTCCCATAAGTGTGAATTCTCCACTAAAAAATGAAGTGCCAATATTTCAATTTTAAGTGCCCTAGTAATAACAGTATTGCGTAAATTTTTCAGAGATGGCAATATTTCTGTATAATGTTTAGCAAAAACTACAAAATTTTGTACTTTTTTTGCAAAGAAGTAAAAAAACAAAAACAAAATAGTGCTGAATTCCTGAAAACACACTACAAGGCTGTTTTACATTAATGAAATGTGAAAAGTGTAGTGCAGAAAGCATGCAATAACCATACAAATGGAATATTTCATTAAATCCTTCAAAATACCCATATATTACGTCAGCTATTTAGATAAAATTTATGTACCCAAACTATGATTTTTTTCCTATAAATACTGAGAGGATATTTTTGTACTTGTACAAATGTCTTGTTATTAATATTATCTAGTTTATTAGCTATTCTAATTTTAGTTATATTAAGATTATGCCGAGTAACAGATATTTGCCTTCAGGATGGTTGTAGAAAAAATAATAGCAAAAGGGACGAAACTATACGCTGCCTTCATGGATTTGGAAAAAGCTTATGACAGAGTTGATTGGATTGCATTGTGGGATGTTTTAAAGATTTATGGTGTGGGAGGAAAACTGCTTAGTGCAATAAAGTCTTTCTATGAGGATGCATCTGCATGTGTCAAAATTACTGGAGAAACAAGTGAACATTTTGAGATGAAAGTGGGCTTTAGACAAGGGTGCGTCATGTCACCATGGTTATTCAATATTTATATGGACGGTGTTATTAGAGAAATTAAGGGCAAAGTTGGAGAAGTTGGAGTAAGACTGTTCGATGAGGGAAGGAAGTGGGTACTGAATTCGATACTGTTTGCTGATGACACGGTGCTCATTGCAGAAAATGAAAGTGACCTACAAAATTTGGTCAGTGTTTTTGATAGTGTCTGTAATAGGAGAAAGCTGATAGCAAATGTCAACAAAAGTAAAGTGATGGTTTGTAAGCGAAGTAGAAGTGAGGCTGTAGATTTTGTATGCCCATATAGAGTGGGAATTGAATGTGAAAAAGAATGCAAAATAATTTTGAATGGTGAAGAAATGGATGAGGTCAATGAGTTTAAGTACCTTGGATCAGTTATGTGCATAGCTGGGCACGATAACAGAAAATCTTATTCCCGATAACCGATAACTGATAATGGAAAACCTTATCGGTGATAACCGATATTCATTAACTGTAGACACAAATATAGACGATAACCGATAACCGATATAAATCCTCAATTCTGATACTAGGTAGCGATAAATACGATAGGTGAAAACGATACTATATATATATTTCAAATAAAAAACATAAATGAATTCAAATTTTCATTATCCGTATTTTAGAAAACTTACGAAACCTGAAAACCACACGTTGACACGTACATATGGACGATAATACTAGAAACGCCTGAACTGGTGTTGTGTTATTTGGCGTCCCCACCGTCAAAAGCTGGCGCTTTTGTTTACAAACACTTGTCTCTCGTGAACTGTGCATGCTCATACCAGCAAGCGTAGACCTGTATAGTCTCACAAAGCACTTTAACTGTAATTAAGAGTTACTGGAAGGCTGAATCAGACATACAGTACCACTACCACCATCCTCGCTGTTTCTAGAATGACACTGTACGAGTTGTATTTATATGTGCAGAGTGTCGTTCTAGAAACAGCGAAGATGGTGGTACTGTATGTCTGATTCTGCCTTCCAGCAACTCTTAATGTGTTAAAAAGCTTTGTGAGACTGTACAGGGCTACGCTTTCTGGTCTGAACATGCGCAGTTCACAAAAGACCAGTGTTTGTAAACAAAAGCTCCAGCTTTTGACGATGGGACACCAAATAACACAACACCGGGTGCCTTCAATACCATGGCATGCTCACAAACGAATATGGAATATCAAATTTGAGGCAGTGAATAATCATTTTTTGGGCAAAGTTAAATGATTTTTCTCTTTGATATATTGACTTTTGAGTCTAACATAAAAAAAATAACCAAGTGTTTTAATATTAATATAAGTATGAAATCTCTTCACCGAAGATATTTCACACCCCAAAGTTTTTTCATGCAATACTGGGTGCTCGGGCCACGCATGCGCAGTAGGGAGGAGACAACTTTTTTTTTCTGAGAGGCAGAAAAAAGTAGCGATTATTGCTAGTTTGGTTACAAAAGTAACGAAGATACCGATATTTATTTAAATAAGTAGCGGGTGGCCGATAACCCGATTTTGTTATCAGCGATAAAGTATTGCAATAACTTATCGCGATAACGCCCAGCTATGGTTATGTGTAAGCATGGTGGTATGGAGGGAGAGATAAGAGAAAGGGTATTGCAAGGAAGAAGGGTGGTAGGGTCTTTGGGACAAATCTTGAATGGCAAAAGTGTGAGCATGGAGGTAAAGAGGGATTTGAGAAATACAATAATAGTACCAACCCTCACATATGCAAGTGAAACGTGGGCCTGGAATGAAAGTCAGAGGTCTAGAGTGCAGGCAGTGGAAATGATTTATTTGAGGAGTGCTTGTGGTGTGAGTAGAATGGATGGAATGAGTAATGAAAGTGTGTACGAGTGTTTTGGAATGTGTCACAGGGGTGAAGGGAAGAAGTGTGGAGTGGTGGAAGAAGTGAAGCGACAGACTTTAAAGGGGTTTGGCCACGTGGAGCGAATGGAGGAGAGTAAGATGACCAGAAGGGTGTATGTGAGTGAGATAGAGGGAGGGAATGCTAGAGGACGACCTCCAGTGAAATGGAGGGATAGGGTGCAAGAGTATGTCAGAGAGAGGGGGGAAAGATCTTTGAGAAACTTTGAGCAGGCAAGGAGGGAGTGTCTGGATAGAGAAAATTGGAAGCTCTTCTGCCATGGCCATCCCCTGGTGGGAGCTCCTTGGAGCAGGCGTCGATGAAATGATGATGATGATGAACAGGAGTGTCCATACCATCCCACCTCTCTGGCTGAACCACCACCATGGGTAGGGATGGTTCAAATGATTTAGAAACTTGTGTTTCATCACCTCCTGCTGAAAGCTTTGAATAGCTGTGAGTGTGATTTAACAACCTAAAGACCCAAATGATGAAGGAACAAAGACTATTGTTGAAGTGGGAAGTGTCCATAAAATGAAGGAAAAGTTGGACAAATATAGATTGGGAGACAGGACTGTCCGAGCTTGAGCTCAGGCCCTGTATACTACAAATAGGTAAATACACAATGATGAAAATGATGGAAAAACTGATTGTAACCATGATACATCCAAGGTTGGAATATGCATCAGTGGTATGGTCACCGAGTACAAAGTCAAATGTAAGGAAAGTAGAAAGGATTCAATGGGCAACAACAAAGCTGGTTCCAAGACTAAGAGATTTAACATATGAAGAGAAATCGAAGCAGTTGAACCTACCGACACTGAAACAGAGTAGGGAGAGAGGAGATCTGATTGCGGCATATAGGGTGCTGAGTGTGATGGAGAAAGTGGACAACAAAGAAGATCTAATAATATGGGATACAAGAGAATCAAGAGGTCATGGAAGGAAGATGAAAAAGGAAGCCTGTACAAGAGACATAGAGAAGAAGAGCTTTCCATAAAGAGTGGTGGAGGCCTGGAATGGCCTAGAAAAAGGTGTGGTCCATGCAAAGACGATTCATGAATTTAAGGCCGAGATGGATTATACGTAGTTTTCCACATAGAAGTGTTAACACATGGAACAGCTTGCAGGAAGAGGTGGTGGAGGCGATCGAGCAGTGTCCAACAAATGAAGGAAAGGCTGGATGAATGTAGATATGGAGATGGGACTATTAGAGCTTAGCTTGGTCCTGGTAGACTGCAAATAGGTAAATACAAATAGGTAAATACACACACACACACACACACACACACACACAAAAAAAAAAAAAAAAAAAAAAAAAAATTGTTTGATCACCATGAACTTTTGATATATTTATTATGGGACTGTTATACACAACATATAAGCTAATTATGGTTGTAGACACAATTTAAAGCTACAGTGTATTGTCACCTTGAGTGGCTGTGGTTATGTGACTTGCTTTGTCCATGCTGCCCTCCAGTGCTCCTCTTGATTTGAAGTTGCTGAAGTTAGGGTTGATTGAAGATCTGGACAGAATGTAGGTAATCTTCCTCCACTCAGTGATGCTTGAAAATTGTCAGTGTCTTGCTGTGAAATTTGAACCTGGGACCTCAGGATCACCACATCCGTGTGCTGACCACTCAGCCACAGCCTCCCGATCACTGGACTTAAGATCGCCAGCCAGTATCCTCCTGGAGAGAACTTTGGAGCTCGTTTAACTGATCTATGGGTACTGCTTGGAGCTCCCCCCTCCATCGCCCTTGCTCAGAGAGGCACAGTAGCTGCTCCTTGTCAATGGGTAAATCTTTTGTCTTGAATGGGGTTCAAATCTCAGTCTGCCAGAGGCCTGTCTGTTAGGGCACTGCACTCTCCACTTCATCATGGCTTTTTTTTGTGTATGTGTGTCATTTACCATGGTTTGCTCTCATACTGCACTAGCAAAGGCACAGACATTAATATTAACATAAAAATTATGAGGGAATGGCTTAAAGTATTTTTTTTTTACAATATAGGAAGCAGCCGAAGGCCAAAAACAAATAAAAAAAATCCTGCTAGTCACTGCTCCTATATAAAAAGTAGAAATGAGTGGCCAAAAGAGAGGTCAGTTTTGGATGGTGAGGTGTCTTGATGCCGTCCTCTTGAAAGAGTTCAAATCATTGACAGGTGGAAATACAGACGTAGGACCCATTCTGGCAATCAGAGAGAACTCAGAAAATTAGATGCTTAAGAATATCCTGTTAAGGACCATTTCAAAAGCTTTAGAAAAACAAGAAAGTAAAGCCAGAGAATGGTAGTTTGAAGGATTTACATAGATTTACATGGATATTCAGACTACACAGACCCTATATGGTCCAGACTGGGTGGTTTGTCCTTAAACTTAAGTGAAATGATATTAAATTCAATGCAGTCACCCTTTTTAGGCACAGAATGTATACTTCCAGCAAGAAGGAAAGGTATATAGATGTTAAAAGGCAGAGACAAAAGAGTTTGACGAGGCAGGATATCAGCACGGAAGCACAGTTTTTAAGGACAATATGAGCCACTCCAATGGGTTCATAAGCCTTCTGAGGATTGAGGCCAGAGAGGACATAGAAAAAATTATTCTTAAGAATTTTAATAACAGGCATAGTGGAGTCAGAGGAGGGATGAGTAGGAGGAATATGCCCTGAATCATCCAGAGTGGAATTTTTAGAGAAGGTTTGAGTGAAGAGTTCAGCTTTAGAGAGAGTTGTGACAGAAATGGTCCTATGGTGGGAAAGATTAAGAAGTTGAATAGTTAGAGGTATTTTTTCTAGGTGTCAGAAAGCTGTGGAAGAATTAGAGAAAGCAAGGTCTTGGCATTTTCTATTGGCGAAAGAATTTTTGGTGAGTCAAAGAATAGATTTGGTGTGATTTTGGGCAGAAATATAAAGATCATGTATAGCATGAGGAGCATGCTGAAAACTTATTAATCAGGAGGGGTGGAGAGCTTCAGAGAGGATGTGCATCCTCTTCCAAAAAGCATGGGTCAGTGGGGAAGTGCCTTAACCCTTTCCATACTGTGACGCAGACACTCTTTGAAAAAGCATGGGTCAGTGGGGAAGTGCCTTAACCCTTTCCATACTGTGACGCAGACACTCTTTCAAAAAGCATGGGTCAGTGGGGAAGTGCCTTAACCCTTTCCATACTGTGACGCAGACACTCTTTCAAAAAGCATGGGTCAGTGGGGAAGTGCCTTAACCCTTTCCATACTGTGACGCAGACACTCTTTCAAAAAGCATGGGTCAGTGGGGAAGTGCCTTAACTCTTTCCGTACTGTGACGCAGACACTCTTTCAAAAAGCATGGGTCAGTGGGGAAGTGCCTTAACCCTTTTCATCCGTGACGCAGACATTGGCGTCACAATATGGAAAGGGTCAAGAGGAAATGGAAGAGGATTAATCCTCTTCTAAACCTCTCAGTCCTCCTCTGAATTCCTCTTGATCCTCTTCCATTTCCTCTGAAGAGGTTTAGAAGAGGATTAAGAGGAAATGGAAGAGGATTAAGAAGTTTAGAAGAGGACTAACGGTGACGCTGTCGGATGCTGACGTCGGCGCTGCTGGAGTGAAGGGGTTAAGACAAGAATGTACCTGCTACAGTGTCACCACCATATAATACACTTGCTGCTGATGGCTCTCAGCCGTTACCACTTCTCGACCCTATATCTCTCTACATAATGGTCATAGGGTTGTAATACTCACACCCATTACGAGTCAGGATGCGGGGCAAGTATGCACTACTTAGCTCCCATCCCTCATGTGTCACTGGCAGTAGAATATCTGCACATGCTCAAACGCTCATGCTTTGGGCAGGGAGTGTGCATAGATGTCTGACCACACTCTATGCCTATGCCAGGGAAAGGTCATTCTCTTCCTAGCTGAGGCATTAGAAATAGTGTTAGAGTTATGAGTACATTGACAGTGCCTCTGATGACCCTTCTGGGGAAGAATATGTCCCTACAGCAGAGGATCTGGAGGAAATGGAGCCTCCAATCTTACCTATGTCCCAAAGTGGTTCCAGCGTGAGTGCACGCTCATGCCTTCCATCTCCACCACCATCATCACATCATCTACCCTCATATGATTATGATGACGATGGGAGTGACGAAGAAGATGAGGATGACCCACCAAGCTTCCTTCAACTCCTGGGGAAGTGGAAACGAGGACAGAAGAGAGGACTGGAGGATGAAAGGTGTGGCGACGAGGCTCAAACATTGCCAAGGCCTTGCTTGCCCTTACCAACATTGCCTCCCGTCACTAACTTGAAAAATGCTCCTCACAACTTCTACAAAACAAAGAGTCACTCCCCCTGAAGATGGGAAAGCCAAAGCTTCACAGAGAAAAGAGTTTTATGTTACTATAAGAACTATAGCTCTACTCAGACATTATAAGGGCATTGTGTTGTGACACCTGCGTGTCACATACAACTCTCATGTAATGTATGAGTAAACCACTGCCTGACGTCCGATGTCAGCAGCTGAATGACACGCAGAATATACACCCCCCTTCTATTGAGGGGGCTATGTTCTGTGTGTTCTGTAGCTATGGTGAATGATTTTACGTGCTTCAGGTGTTATAACTTCGTGATTCCAATTGATTTCCAAGAAAAAAAAGAAAAAAAATTGGCAGGTCTGGGTGTTACTGCATTATACATTATTGGTGGGGCTCATCTGGTTAAAACTTTGAGTGATATTGAAGGAAATATAAGTAGGAAAATATATGTACGTACTAACATGTATGTATTCAAAGAAAGTATGTGGTGGAATAGATGAGTCATTCTGAGATATCCATGTCTATGTAATGGAAAGGAAGTTGTATGGATTTCTGGAGGTCAACTGATTATTTCATATTTTCCAGGGAACCAGCGCAGATGCACAGTACTTGTCACAGAGAGTAGAAATTCTTGAAGATGCAGTTCCAAGCATAGGAATTAAGGAAAACAAAACTCATAATGTATCTTTAAACTTAGGGGGTAATATTCAAACAAATGTAACATCAAATACCCTGCTAGGTCCAATGTTAGAAAAAGATGGTATTTCTACAATAGGTGGAAAAAAAGTTGAGGACAGAGCCATTACATTTGACCTTCAAGGTAACATAGATAATGATACAATTGCTGAAGAAACTTTATCCAAACATGGAAAAAAAGGAGTTGTTTCTTATGGTAAAAGAGGAAAGGAATATTCAGAAAATACATCTATAAACATCCAAGGTGTTTTATCACGTAATGGAAGTTACATGGATGTTTCCTCACATTACAAGCCTCATATCAAGAGAACATCTGTATCACCTCCAATGAAGAAGAGGAAGGGAAAAAGGAGGAAGAAAAGATCAAAGAGGATGTTACGCAGAAGACCAAAACAAAACAGGTTGAAGAATAGGAAAACAAAGAAGCCAAAAGCTGATAAGGTCGGAAATACAGTTCCACAAGAGGTAAAAACGGCAGTAAAGACACCTGTGGCCAAAGGGTAGTCAGAGGTATTAGACACTGCAGTAATGGATTTGGAAACATGTACTAGAGATATATATGTTTAAATAATGACTGGACATAACTGTGGTATAGCTTCTAAGAATTGTTGAGGAAAAAGGAATCATAGTATTTTTGTTTTGTTTTGTTTTACTGCATGGTACATTATTCCCAATTAAAAAATGTTTATTTTCCATTAGATGTGGATATAGATTACATACAAGTTTTGTTGGGCATTTTTGCTTTGAGGAGTGATTAGATTTATATCATTGATTTTTTATTTATTTATTTATTGATTGACTAATGTTCATGGAATATGCTTGTGTATTTCTGGAGTAAAAGATTCAAATGTATTCAGAAATTAGTATCATCACCAATGCTTCACACTAAGGAAGAAACGAATCTCAGAGTGGAGAAGGGGTCATGTAAACCTAAAGAAGGGCTTGCAGCCGATAACTGAGCAGCACTTGTTACTAAAATGCTTGGCATTCATCAATTTGGACCTGGAATTTGCACCTTAGTCATATCAGTTTCATGGTGGAAGAGGCAACACTTTCTCATAAATCCAGGAAAGTTTCATTGCCTGTGGTAACTAACAAAAGGATTATGTAATTTCTCATAAAACTAACAGTTTCATTGCCTGTGGTAACTAGCAAAAGGATTATGTAATTACTTTCTCATAAATCCAGCAAAGCTTCATTGTCTGTGGTAACTAGCAAAGGGATTTTGTAATTTTAAAGAAATATAGGCATAAACATAATTGGCAGAAGTGTTTAGAAAACCTTTGCATAGAAATACTGTGGCTGAGTGATCAGCGGGCGGGCACGGTGTCCTGGACAAGCCAGATTCAAGTCCTGCCTGCTGCTAGATGAACTCTAAATAGGGTCAAATATTAAATCCAGGGGGGCAGGCCCCATAAAAAAAGGCTACTGGTGCTATAGGCCACTTGTAAAAAACAACATATATAATAACAATATGCTATGCTTTGGACAGATGATGACGATGGGAAATCATAGGTGGGCAAGAAGTACATATTTTGACCAGTGGGCCACAGTGATACTTTTCGAGGGCTACACTTAATTTAGATGATAATGAATAATATTGCCATAAAACATTGGCTGATATTGTGAATATAAAGCCTTGCCTTGTATCTCTTATCATTAACAGAAGTTTATAAAGAATAGTATCAGTTGGATTACTGATAATGTACATTTAACAAACAGTATAGTTAGGTTATTATTACTTTGATTTTTTTTACAGTAAAGGAAGCAGCTCAAGGGTGAAAATAAATGAAAACAAAAAAGCCCACTAAGCACTGCACTGCAGGATTGATATTTCTGTCTGATACAAATTTTCACTCTTGGTTTGGGAGGTGGTGTGATTGAGTGGTCAGGACTGATCACGTCTTCACTCTTGGTTCAGCCTCTGAATGTTTCAGCAAACAGTTTTAACAAGAGTGCTGCTGCCTGGTCATAGCTGAGGCCTTGGTGCAATGTGGCTGAGTGAAGTTTCAGTGATGTTAGAGCATTGAGAAAAAAAGATGAGGAGAGTAAAGGCATTTAACAGTGATGCATGTTACACTAAAATATAATAATTTCTACTAGAGGAGGATGGTTGATTTTGTACAGGATGTTAACAATCCTGGTGGAGAGCTAGTTGCCCAGTATGAGTTGCAGTGCTTTATTTTAAACACTTTCAAGAGGTTCGAAAGCTGTATTGGACCAGGCAGGATGGCAGCACGGAAGCACAGTTTTTAAGGACAATAGGAAGCACTTCATTGGGTTCATAAGCCTTCTGAGATTGAGGCTAGAGAAGGCATAGAAAACATATTCTTAAGAATTTTAATTACAGCCATAACAGAGTCAGAGGGGGTTATAAGTAGGAGGAATATGCCCTGAATCGTCCAGAATGGATGTCACATACATAGATGCAGCATCCAGCTCTGGATTGAGAAACAGTAGGAGGGAACATTGTAAAGTAGATGACTGTCAGTAGCCTCAGAAACCTGTGTTTCGGTTAAGAAGGTGAGGTTTGTAGGAGGAAAGATGGTCATCCACAGAAATGATATTTGAGCGAAAACCGAGAATGTTGCAATTGATGAAGAGAAGTATAAGTTGGAAGAGCTATCAAGACACCTTTTCAGTTCGTTATCAAAAGTGGAGCCTGACCAGGGGACATTTATGGTTTCCACAGGAGGGGAAGTCCGAGACAGTATTCTGATTAGCCATCATAATTTTTTGTTAATTTTGAGGAAATGGTGTGTGTTGCGTGCCTATGTAGCGTGGTGTGGGAAGACAGAGAATTTGTCTTGAGATAGCATGCTGAACTACTCTCTGGTGTTTATGAGACAATAGTGAAACGGAGAGTGAAGACACGAGAGGGTCTTTGATAGGGTTGCAGCACTCCTTCGCCTTCCGTATATACCTCACCGGGAGTGGCATGCGCCCATTTCGGCAGGTGTTTACCTGTCTACTCGGCAATGATTACTGCATCGTCGGCAAAACAAGGTCAGTAGCCCGGGTACTGCCAAAAAATGCTCCACAATGAATGATTTACGACTCTGCCGAGTCCATACAAGTGTTGAAAAGTGATGGGTCAAGGACCTTGCCATAACGTACACGGGAAAGAAGATGGACACGCCCCCCCAACACTTCACATCAAGAAAGTGATTTATTATTAAGTACATCAAATAGCATACCCACACGGGTAAATGTTAACGGTATTGGTACGACAGTCACCGGTACCGTTTCAGTATCGATACTTAATTAGTGCCGCCAAGTACCGGTACCGTTTCAGTATCGATACCGTTATTGCCGCCAAGTACCGGTATCGCTTAAATATCGTTACCGTTATTGCCGCCCAGTACCGGTACCGTTTAAGTATCGTTACCGTTAGAGCCTAGTCTCAGTACCGCTTTTGGTGTCGTTACCATTAGTGTTTCCCTAAGTCCATAATTATTGTAACATGTCTGGACACACACACCCGTGATTTCACAAGGCGTTTAAATCGATAACGTTAGAGCCTAGTCTCAGTACCGCTTTTGGTGTCGTTACCATTAGTGTTTCCCTAAGTCCATACAGTAACATGTCTGGACACACATACCCGTGATTTCACAAGGCGTTTCTACGAACATATTTCATATTTCGTCACTATTTATTGTGATTTTATGGGTAGATAATATATTGGTTAAAGCTTGATAAAAGGATAATGTTCATGAAATGTTAAAGAGATGACAGGATAACTGACAAGATTATGAAGCATTGATGAAGCGCGGTGTTGTCCCGACTCACAAGCCAGTGT
This sequence comes from Eriocheir sinensis, assembly GCF_024679095.1. NCBI lineage: Eukaryota > Metazoa > Arthropoda > Malacostraca > Decapoda > Varunidae > Eriocheir > Eriocheir sinensis. The sequence goes on along the minus strand of NC_066566.1, from coordinate 7,844,425 downwards.
GCGTTCCGACAAGTGTGGCCCCGGTCTCGTCCCTAGTCAGCGTACTACATCGGATAGAGCCAATGAGCAACTGAGCTGACAACTGCTGCGTGACCCCATAACCAGAGATGCGCAGAACTGACGCATATTTGTCATCAAGTGTCCCGGGATGTTGATATATGGAGTTTATGAACTTTTCTGTCGCCAGTACCGTATGGCCATGGAAAGAGGCTTTGCTACCTGGTTAACCTGGTACCTGTGGGGATCATGTTTCTTGCAGGCCCCTCTAAGCGCGAGAATGAATAAAAAAAAACACACACACCATTATATTATATATATATTTGTGATCGGTTTGATCATCATTTTTTTTGGTTTTTTATTATGGGGTTATTTGCTGCGTCTCCGCCTACACTGTACTGCTGTCTGTAAATGCTACCAGGTTAAGCGAGCTTGTGCCTCATCTGCACCACCTTGGCAGGGGGTCCCCAAGAAAAGGGCGAGTGTGTTTCGTGGGGCAGGGGTGTTCTGCCACACGTTTCGTGGAGTAAACGCGACATATATTTTTTAAAATAAGGATGTTAAAGATGGGTTGTATTTCCATCACATAATAATTAATCAAGATGAAAATAATGAGGTTGCAAGAAAAAAAAAAGTGATTTACAAGCCCACTAAGCATATCACACTGCTCTAAAAGGCTGCCGTACAGTCATAGCTAACTACATAAATATTTTATTTTCAAAATCTGTCTTAAACTATACCACATGAAAAATACAAAAGAAAAAAAATTACTTAATTTTCTTACATGTGTAGGTATGTGTTGGTCAATGCGATTATTGGTATACCTCACTTATCATTTTTCTGGGTTGAATCGTTGATCGTTCAAATTCTCATTAGGCAACACGTGACATTCTTCCTGGAGAGACTCAATTTCCGCGTCCCTCAACGGCAAATCAGCTTTTTGGTCAGTCAACGTGAACTATTCTTCTTGGAGGTCTCATTTCCTTCATCACTCAAGGCAGGGCCAGCCAGCTAGGTCAGAGGGATTAGCAGATCCAGAATACCTCATGGCTAACACCTGGACACTGGTACAGCATAGGTGACACCCTGCATCGGGAGTGAACTGAACGTACCCAAGAGTAGATACACAAGTGCTTCAATCCTTCCCTGCAAGCCACTCCTATGGCAAACGGATTGATTAAATCACTGAACGCAGGCAGCCTAGTGATGAGCCAACAGGCTTTCTTTTGCCTGCTAGTCCATGTTTCATCAACGTGTCACTACAGTGATGCGGTGACATATCCCCCATAACGTCAATCTATACCTATCACATTCCTAACACTGCGCACGCGCAGCCGTGAAAAAAGCAGACCAGAGTAGAGTTATTTAATTTTTCTTTGGGTCCTATGGTCCAGACCCGAAAAAATATCCCAGACGCCGCTTGTTAATTGAAAAACCTGGCTTGAAAAAAGTCATAAAAATAACAAAAGAAATAGATTTTTCATCTTAATTAGATTTTTTTTTTTTTTTTTTTAACTTTATCGATCACAATACTAGGCTACCTCTAAAAGGAAACAAGAAGAAACACCTAAATTCATCTGCTTCACGGTCTATATTTATGAAAACAACAAAAATCCTTTCTGGGAAAGGTAACTAAAGTTAAGGTCAAGGTAAGGTTGGGTGCATACGCTATAGCTACGTGTGGCCGCGGTGCTCATCTCCGTCGCATTGCTTCTTTGAGCCTTCCCATTAGCCCGGGACACGGGCCAGTGTGAAGTCCGGGTTTGCCTCAGTTTGCCTTCCCCAGGTTTCTCCAGGTACCCATCTATCGACCAGTCCGAAAATGAGGATGAGGGTGAGCTACACGCCGACTGCACGGCTCGGTTTTCGAGTTCGGCGCTGTGGATTCGTAGCTAGGAACGCCAGCCACTGCTCCACGGAGGTAACTAAAGATAACTACTCGTGGTAATTGGGAGTATTATATATGTGGCACCTGAGTCATTAGAGGCATAGCATACAAGCAATTTCATTAAAAAAAGGCATGATGTATTACATTCCTCTGCATGAAATTACCTTCCTACAGTATGCAGCTGGATTCAGCTCAATAGAAGTAGATATATATGAACTTATTAGCAAAAAATGTCACCCTGATTTAGATTATGACTTTTTTTACTCTGATTAAAGTCGATTAAAATCATATGATTTATATAATTTGATTCAATCATAATAACCCCGTGAAATATAGCCTGAAAGATGCTTACTGAAACTTCAGAATAGTATCCGTTTGCTCATATAGGCATAGAATGCAGAAAAGAGTTCACATAAGGGGGCACTGGTGTCCAGGAAAATAAAATATATAAATATTTGCATTTAAGACTATTTGTTGGGATAACCTCGAAAAGTGATCTTCATTGTCTATGCTTATAAATGTTTTACATGCATTACGTCATAACCTCATGACGTCATGCAGAAAAAAAAATGCCCCAACGGTCTCATTAGTTGTTACTGAGAAGCGTGCTGATGCATGTAAGAGTGTGTGTGTTATCTAGATGGACGGTCGAACTGGGTTTTGCAAACTTCCCCGGACGTCATGAACCGCCGCGGCTGCAAAACTTGCCATGACGTCACACAAATGTGGTTTCGCACATTTACTTCCTCTTATTATGTATTCTATTAACTTTTTGGTGAAAATGGTCTGAACTATTACATAAATGTCCCTTCATATCAATAAACACAGCAAGTGTCAAGTAAATACATAATATTTTAGGATTTTTTATGACTTTACATTAAAATTTCATGTTTTGAGTAATGGCCTTTCAAAGTGTTGAAAGGCCTGTATCGGTCATTATTTTTTTTCCGAGGTTGAATGATTTTCTCACATGTTAATCATAAACATATAGTGATATTGCACCACAACAATCATGTAATTATTTCTATACACTGTTACTGCATCATGGGGTGACGTCGGAGCCTTGGAATTTTCTAGTCTTGCGCCATTTCCGATAAAATTACCTCACTGCTGGGGTTCATTACTCGTATATGTCATTCCACTGGAAGGGGAACATTTTTTTTTTCAGGAGTAGGCGCCTTCCCATTAAATTCTATCTTCCCGGGCCACACAAGGAGCCACTGTGTCCTAGGAGTTGCCACCACACGCGCCTCCTGCCAAATGTGCTCAAACATAGTCACAAAAATAACCGAAAATAAGCAGTAGACAGTGCCAGCGTAGAAGCAACTGTTGCGACCCCCTCCCCACCCCTATTCTCCTTTATATGGCCACATACGCGTGGTCATGCCATTTCGCTTAAATAGGATAGTCTGGCAGTGTTTCTAGATAGTCCTTGAGTGCAGGACCCGTATTCTCAAACCTTTCGGCGCCCAATGACATATTTTACAAGGCTTTCGCAGGCGTTTCGGGCGTTTTCAGGGGTAGTTTAATGACCCTGGTGGTTGTTTAACTCTTCTTCTGTACCGTGAATGTGAAAAAATCCTCATGAAAGCCCGATTAATCTCCATTTTGACCTTTGAAAATAGTTAATGTGCGAGGTGGAAGCGTCTGAGAATACCGCCCCAGGTCTGCAGGAATTGAAATACAAGTATAAAATCGATATTTTCACATTCTGAGCCACAGTGCCCCTGAACGATTTTGTTTATCATGGGGGCGTTTCCAGGGGGGAGGGTGGGTGCTCTTTGTGTGCATCTGTTTTGTAGAATATACATGTTCGAATCCAAACTCGACCACCAGCTCCAGCACCGACCCCTCAGTCAGCCGATCACTTATACACGAGTCACGTTCGCAGGACGGGCCTGACCCAGCATCCTCAGTCACGCTTAATGAAAGGCGAGTGAGTGAGTGTTCGTTCGTCCAGGCAGACTAAACAAGGATTATAGGCAAAGAGGTGGCAGTTAACATGGTTATTAGAGAGAGAGAGAGAGAGAGAATAGTGCATTATCAACATGTAAGTTCATAGCCAACACATACTTTTAATTTTATTTTCTCTCACGCATTTTACATTATAATTGTTTTCCCGTCTCTCCTTTCTCCCTCCGTCCTCACAAACCTCCCGCTTGCTCCATACCTCACACACTTCCTCTTTTTTTCCCTCCCCTCCTCCTCCTCCCTCCCTCCTATGATGCTCCTCCCCTAGCCCTTGCACGCTCCCTACCATCACTCCCAGTCCCCGTCTCCCTGCCTCCTGAACCTTGCTCGCGCGCCGTAATAAAGAACCCCCGAGGGAGTTAAGTCGATTAGTGCATCTGATCGCCTGCTAACCCGCTACAGGCTGGGAATATGAATGGTGTAAGAAGGTGCATGGTGGTGGTGGCCGGATGATCAACGGTCGTGGTAGCAGCAGTAACAGGAGAAGTTTTTGTAGCAGTAGGAGTAGTAGTAGTTGTAGTGGTTGTTATAGATGTAGTGGCTGTAATAATAGTATTATTATTAGGAGTAATAGCAGTAGGATGGAAGAGAGAAAGGAAGGAAGGAAGGAAGGCTGAGAGGAAAGAAGAAAGGCAAGGTGTCTCAAGCACATAAGTCTTCTGGGGATATAAAAATATAATTGCCAATTTTTTTCAATAACGGGCATAGGGAAGTCAAAGGGAGGATAAGCTGGATTAATATGCCATGTATCGTCCAGAGCAGAATTTTCAGCGAAGGTTTGAGCGAAGAGTTCAACTGGATTAATTAAGGAGTGGGAAAGATGAAGTAAAGCCTACCGGCCCCATAGGCGAAGACGTAAAAAAAGAATGACAACTCTCCCTATTTAGGCATGTGGCATGCTGCCCAGAAGCCAACCCTGTTCACGAGGTTGTTTCTGTTAAGCCACACTGACACTTGCACGACTTTAAACTCGCGTGAAGTGTTCGGAAACTCGTCCATGGTCGTGCGTTACCCCTGACACGGTCGTGTGCTTCACGCCTTGATGGTTCACGCACTTCACGAACAGTTTGCGCTTGGCACGAGCAGTTCGACGAGAGTGCGTTTAGTAGTTCACACTATTGCGCAACTATTGCGCAACAGTGTCGCTCGCGTCAATGCGGGGTATATAATAGCCACTTCTCGCCATTCCACAACTTGCCAGCAAGCAGACAACATGCCGAAGACGAAACAAATAGGTGGAAGAGCAGCAGAGAAGGCCACAAGCCGACAGGCCAGAAAATATTGGAGCAGATCCAGAGCCAGAGACCGCTGAGAGATAAGTCCTCCAGTCATCCATATCAAGTGTCGATGGCATCCCTGAGACACAGCAGGATACACTTGATACCCAGAGACAGCCATCCAGTGAGGAAGAGGCTACCCGGCAGCAGAAGAAGCGGGTCCGGGTATCCAAGAAGGAAATCCCTGAGTACCGCTGGACAGATGAGGGGGAGAGGGGTTGCTGACCTCATCAAGGAATACCCCCAGCTGTATGACAAGAAGCAAAAGGAGTGCTAACGTGGCGACCAAGAACAGCCTGTGGAACCGAGTCGCTGAATCCCCTGCCACTGGTCCCCAATGCAAGAAGCACTACGAGAACATGCGCACCAGGGTGGGGAAGATCTTGAAGAAGGAGAAGAAGAGTGGGGCAAGCCAGCCTGATTAGGAGTGCCCGTGACGACGAGATCATGGAGACTTGGGTTTTTAACACAGCACATCGTTCGGGAAAGACAGTCCCCAGTGAGCAGTTTTTTTCCCCCGAGTCAATACAGTGACGAGCAGCGACGATGAGGATAATGATGTCCAGTCTACAGGGTCCCAGAGCCAGGCATTTACTACAACAGGCAACAGAGACAGCCACCACAACCGCCGTCACTACCACCACATCGGGGTCACCCCATGACCCCAGTGAAGCTGTCAGGCAGGTGAGAATCATCCAAATGTCACTAGTAGATTGTGTATCACAGTTTGTTCCATTTCTCTTGACATGACATGTGCAATATGATGCAATCAAATGCTGTACTAACTGGTGCCAATGTCTGTATGTTTTAGATCCTCTCCAAGCAGACTCCCAGGCAGAAGATCGTCCATGATTTCGTGTGCCTGCTGGAAGGGCACATGCAGGGCATATTGACTGCCTCAACCTGGTCCACCGTTACAGGCAGCGGCGTCCGCTCTTCCAGCAATCACAGCAACAACCACCCATGATCTGGCAAGGCCCACAGCAGCAACCCTGGCAGCCCCTTCAGCAGCAGCAGTTCTGGCAGCAGCAGCAGCAGCAACCTCCAGCAAGTCAGCCAGCACCTCAACCCTTGTTGCCGCCCCAGCCACCACTGGCCTCCCAGTCTTCAGGCCAGTCGTCCTGGACACGGACCACTGCCTGCCCCGTCAGCGACTCTTGTCCAGTCGCCATCACCAGGACACTGAGTGAGACACTTTGAAAATGTTGTTTGTTGTTTTCATGTTAATAAAGTTGACTACTTTAAAACACTTGTTTTCATTTTCACATTAAAATAAAGTTAGCCACAAATAAAAGAGACAACCAAAAAGGAAAAGAAAAATAAACGAGAAAGATTTTATTTCAATAGTGGTACAAATATAGATGCAGCTCATGGGGATACCATTCTTTCTTGCGTAGTAATGTGACAGGTAGTCTCGCTGATCCTTCGCCCTCCCTCGCTGAATGGTGGCCTGGGTAGAATCCCAGCCCCCCAACAGGTCGCTGATCCTTCGCCTCCTCGCGCTGAATGAATGGTGGTAGAGAGATCAGCCCCAGCAGCTGCTGGTCGAGTCTCCATCTACCAGGGATCAGATCATATGTGTCCGGATCTTGGGTATCTGATGAGGAGGAGGGATCAGGTTGATGTTGTCGGTGCTGCTGCATTGTTGTCAGGCATTCTCCACAACACGACGGGCACGAGACAATCTGTAGCTGTATATGCGTTCTCGATGGACCTGTGATCAGTGGGAGAATGGTTTCATCATTATCATCATTGTTCTGGTTGAGGCACTCCAGCTCTGTGGTCTTCTACAGCATCATGCAGGGAGCAGTACTCCATGTTCCTCCATCCGATGCACCCTCCTCTGCCCCAACATCCACACAGGAACTTGAACCAGCATCTGCCACTGCCATCAGTACAATGCTGTTTTGAACCAGCATTGGGTGGCTTTTTCATGGCGATTGCTTGCCGTCTCTAGCTCCCAGACAGTTGTGGTAGTTCCATCTGGAGCTGAACTTGGCAGCAACTTCTTTTCAGTTTTGTATAAACTTGCAGATTGTACTTGCTTCCCTGAAGCTGAACTGCAGACCAACTGGAAGCGGTTCCCTCATGAAGGTGGACTGTTTCTGGAGGCGAGGGTTAACTTCTCAACCATCTCTTGGAACAGGTCAGGTGTGATTCTGAGGTAATTCTTGTAGCCCTTGGATCTTCCTTGTGGAGTTCAGTCAGTAGCGTGTCATACTGTCCAAACTCCTGTCTTCTTTTCCTGACCCACACTTTCCTTGGTGTCCTTCTTCTTTCTTCATCTTCTGCCTCTTGCACCCTTTTCTGCTGCTCTTCAACAATGGCTAGAGCAGCCGCCACATCTTCTCTTCTCTGCTACGACGCTGTCTCTGGAATTCAGCATGTTGTCTCTTCCACAGGCAATCCAAAAATGACCGACGGCCTCCGAATAGCGCAAACTCGTCGGGCCAATGCGGGAAGTGCGTAAACTTTGCGCGAACAGTGCGTAAACTATGCGTAAATACGTCGTGCCAGTTCGTGTCAATGTGGGCACGCATTCGTAACCTATGCGTGAACAGTGTGTGAAGTCGTCGTGAACAGTGTCAGTGTCACTTAAGACATCTCCGAGTGGAGGAGGTGAAAGGGACGCTTGCCTTGAACAAGTCGATAGATCCTGCGGTGAGGTACTTGGGATGGGAAGAGGGCCTGCATGGAGACATCCGGAGGAACCCTCGGGTTTGGCGTCGTAGGGTGGGTGAAGTGACGCACCCCCAGTGTATGCCCCCGTTGATTGATTGATTGAGTCTTATTAAGCGCTCGCCTCTTGGTGCGCCACCGTCGCCGCGGTTACAGGGATTGTCGCGAGTGTCCTCTCTTTACTCTTTATACTTTTTGCTACTACTACTACAACTACTACTACTACTACTACTACTACTACTACGACAGCAACAACAACAACAACAACAACAACAACAACAACAACAACAACAACTACTACTACTACTACTACTACTACTACTACTACTACTACTACTACTACTACTACTACTACTATTACTACTTCTGGTACTACTATTACTATTACGATCATCCATTATATTTCACAAAAAGTAATCATACAAAAAGAAAGAAAAAATATTTGCCGGTGCTATCAGCTTGAGCCGTACTCGGCACACTGAGATTCCCAAGAGTTATCTTCCGTACAATATCACCATGGTTACCCGGACTCTGCGAGCGGTGGGTGGCACAGGTGAGGGAGGGAGGTGGTGAGGTGTAAGGACAGGTGTGTGATGTCGGTGAAGGCGGCTTGTAAAAATAATTAGATGGAATGGGGGATGTGGATGACAAGAAGGGGATGTTTGTGAGGGGTTGGTGAAGTGGGTAGGTACACGAACAGGCAGTGTGATCGGTGGGGTGTAGGACGCAAGATGGTTGGGTGATATGGTTGACAGGAAGTCTCCAAATGGTCACTTAGTCGTGGGGTACCTCTTCAGACTAATGGGTAGAGCACTAGCTTCCTATTTTGCTGGTGACAATTCGACTCCCGGCTATGGCAAAGTATATTTCCACCCCTCCGGGCTAAACTAATTCCTCACGTGTTTATAGATAATGAGATAATGTGTAATGAAGTGTATTCCGTGAACGATTCCCCTCTACGAGTGTGATGGTTCTTGAGAGACGAGGAGCAATAACATTAAACTTCTTTGTGTGGAGATCGTAAGGACGACAACCTCCTGAGACTTAACGAGATAATGAAGTGTGGTATCATTAATGGCTCGTTTGGTGGCTAATCCATCAATATGAGGCTCGAGAGCTTGAAAACGAGCCTCAGTGACTTCAAAACGAGCCTCAACGGCATCAAAGCGTGAAGGGAGGCGCACCGAAACTTGAGAGAGGCGACAGCATGGAGGAGTTCAGAAACGGGTGTGGAGGCTGGACTGGCAGGAATGATGGACTGAGGGGCAGTGTGTGGTGATGTCGATGCGAGTGTTTGTGCAGGGATAGTGGCCAAGCGTCTGAAGCACCCACGAATTCCCTCTAGACTCCCGGGGCCATATTCTCAAACATTTAAGCGCCAAGTTCACATATTTGACCAGGCTTTCGTAGGAGTGGTGGGCATTTCCAGGGGTAGTTTTATGACCCTAGTGGAAGTTTAACCCTTTTTCTGAACCCTAAACCTAAGGAAATACTCATGAGAACCCCACTTCATCTTTTGTGAATAGTTGACATGATAGGCGGAAGCATCTGGACGCATCATTCCAATCACCTGACTCCTTCTAGATGACGTCGATGATATTACAGTTTGAAGAATGAGGTGTTGGCGAGGCAAAACTGGCAGTGGCTGATGGAGAAGGTGTTGAGTGCTTCATATGGTAGCTTGGATGATGTAGTTGGTGGGTGAGTGGATGAATAAAGTGGCTATCACGCTGGGCAAATTCTCCGTGGATCTTCAGTCAAACCACGATTTCCGCTGGCGTGGTTCTCAGATTTCCGTGGTTTTCTGACGTGTCCACGATCTTCCAAAGCTACGGTAGAGTTCCTTGAAGGACGGCGGTATTACTCACCATCATCATCATCAGCAATAACAAGAAACAAATGAGAACCACGTTAGCGGAAACTGTGGTTTGGCTGAAGATCCACGGAAAATTTGCCCTTAAGTTGGTGTGGTGGAATGGTTGTAGTAATTCATGGGTAGTGCGGTAGAATGAGGTTGTAAGTGGCTGATGCAGTGTTGTGGTCGGGTTATTGGGGAGGGAGGTTGATGTGGTTGGTGGAGTGACGAGGTTAATGTGTGTGCTGTGTGTGTGTGTGTGTGTTCAGTGGTCGACAGATATGGTGTAGCGGGGTCAGTGGGTGGATAAGTATAGCTCATTTGTGTTATGGCTTTATGAGTACAGTGGGTAAGGATGGAGGAGGTTGGTGAGGTGTATCAATTAGCACGGTAAGTGAGACTGAGAGAGCATGTCAATCGGTGTGATGTAGGGAGTGAATGAGGGTTGAAGTGACGGGTTTGTGAGCACAGCAGAGGGGAGTCAAGGCTTATGGTCAACATGTGTACTTAGTCTTGTATGAAAGGTGGAACAGTGAGTGGGTTTGCGTGATAGAAACTGTACAGAAGGTGGATGCTGCCATGGATGATATGGTGGGTGAGTTAGCAGGCGGGTTTAGAAGTGTGAGAACGTGTACAGGTGGGTGATGTGATGGATGAGGTGGTGGGTGAGTTAATAGGCGGATTTTCTGGGCTCAGACAGCAGGTTGGTTTATGTAGCGAGTGGATGATGGGGTGGCTGAGCATAGCGAGGCGTACCCAGCGACTAGTTGCGTGGGTGTGTCAAAACTGTGATGTATATACCGTACGTGACCTTATACCCCCTTTCGTTCCCTTCCTCTGCGTGTTCAGCTGGAAAGAAGGGGAGAGTGAGAGAGAGGAGAAGGCTGAAGAGCAGAAGGGGAGCCAGGAGAAACCGGAACTGCTGGAGGAGGAAGAGGAATTAAATGGAGAAATAACAAAGGGTAGGAAAGGAATAACGATTAGTAGGAGGAGTAGAAGCAGTTGTTGTAGTAGTAGTAGTAGTAGTAGTAGTTAGTAGTAGTAGTAGTAGTAGTAGTAAAAGGAGAAAAAGACCAAGAAAAAGGGAGAAGGAAAAGGGAGAGGAAAAGGAGAAGAAAAAAGGAGATAAAGAAAAAGGAGAAGAAAAAGAAGAAAAAGGAGAAGAAAAAGGAGAAGAAAAAGGAGAAAAAAAGAAGAAAAAGAAGAAAAGGAGAAGAAAAAAGAAGAAACAGAAGAAGAAACAGAAGAAGAAAAATGAGGTAAAGAAAAAAGAAGAAAAAAATGAGACATGGAAAAATGGAAACATGCATCCACGTGAAGAAGAAAAAAGAAAAAATAAGAAAAAGAACAAGAAATATGAAGAAGGAGGAGGAGGAAAAGGAGGAGGAGGAGGAAAAGAAAAGGAGGAAGAGAGGAAGAAGAATTACAGTCATTACCTATTATATGAACAAGACCACAAAACACACACACTTAACACGAAAGGCGAGAAGTCGAGAGGGAATCGAGCGAGGAAGAGAGACAAGGCACACGCTAGCAGGAGTGAAGGAGGAGGAGGAGGAGGAAGAGGAGGAGGACCCCGTATAGTTACAGAGCAGAGGAGGAGGCAGAGGAGGAGCTATGCGCGCGGGTGAGCAGGGAAAGCAGTCGTTACAGTGTAGAGTAATGGACAGGCGGGCAGGCAGGCGTGTAACGGAGGATTAGTGAAGGAAAGTAATGCTTGAGGCGGTGGCGGCGGTGGTGGTGGTGGCGGCGGTGCATGGAAGGGACTCGTGTTAAAACCTTCTCAGTCTCTTTTTCTGTTTCTTTTTTTAGCTTCTCCTTTTCCTCCTTTTTTTTCCGTGTGTACAAATGCAAGACTGGTTTGTTTTTCGTCTTTTTTTCCTCTTTTTTCTGTGTGTACAAATGCGAGACTGGTTTGTTTTTCGTCTTTTTTTCCTTCTTTTACTTCCTTTTTTTCTTTCTTATTTTCCCTTTATTTTTCATATTTTTCCTTTCTTTTCCTCTTTTTTCTGTGTGTACAAATGCAAGTCAGCTCTGTTTTTCGTCTTTTTTTCCATCTTTACCGTTATTTCCATTTTTCCTTTCTTATTTTCCCTTCATTTTTCATATTTTCTCTTTCTTTTCCTCTTTTTTTTTCTGTGTGTACAAATGCAAGTCTCTGTTTTTCTTATCTTTTCTTCCCTTTTTTTTCTTTTACTTCCTTTTTTCTTTCTTATTTTCCCTTTATTTTTCATATTTTCCCTTTCTGCGTGTTTTTTTTCCTTTTCTCTTTTTCTGTGTACATATAAAGTCTGGCCTGTTTTTTTATATTTTTCCTTCTTTTTGTCAATATTTTTTCTTATTTTTCCATTACTTTTCCTTTGTTTCTCTTTCCAAGTTTCCTGATTCTACATTCCCCATTTTTCTTTCTTTTTCCTACTTATTTTTTTTGCCTTTCTGCATCTGCTTTTTCCTTTTCTTCATTTTTCATTTTTTTCATATGTGTGTTTCATGATTCTTTTTCCTTTCTTTTCTGGCCTCGTTTCCTCGCTTCTTATTGCTTCCTTTTTACCTACCTTTTTTTTATTTTATTTTACCTGTGTTTGATGCTTTCTTTTTCTTCTATTTTTTCTTCTTTTGTTTATTCTTCCTGCTCTTTGTTCTTTATTAACCTTTCTGCCTGTATTTTTTCTCTTTCTCTCCCTTTATTACTCTACTTCTTTTTTTCTACCTCTCCCTTTCTGCCCCTCTGCGTCTGCTCCCATTTTTCTTATTTTCTTTTATGTTTATGTGTTTATGCCCCATTTTCACTTTTTATAGTTGTTTTACTTTTCTGTGTCTGCTTTACTCTTCCCTGTTTTCCATACTTTTTGTTTCCTAGACCTCCGTATCTTAGTTTCTCTAACCTATGAACAATGGTGTTCTATAAGGTTCTATTCTTTCATCCACTCTCTGTTGTTCATTATCGATCTGCTTTCCAAAACGAACAGTTCCATCCATTCTTATGCCGACGACTCTACTCTGCATTAGGGTAGGCGGTGGCTGAGTGGTAGCGTGCTGGGCCCACATTCACCGCGTGAGGGACGACGCGGGTTCGAATTCCCACGCTACCACCTCGGATTTTTCAGTCACCGCCGAGTGGCTTAAAACTACCCACATGCTGTCCTGAAGACCACTCATCAACCCGGACTCTAGAGGAAACCGTCCAAATAAATCTAAAAGGAGTTCCGGGGGGCAGCATGAGCCAAGAGAAAATGGCGCCACTATAAACACTTGCCTGCGCCATGACGGGCTGGGGCCGACTACCATCCAGGCCCCTCAAGAGGGTCTACCGGCGCTATAGGCGTACACGTAAAAAAAAAACAAACAAAAAAAAAAAAAACCTCTCCAAAAGACAACAACGGCCAACTCTCCAGGAATTACACAACTCCAGATTGGGTGCTACAAAACGCTTAATCTCTGAGCTTGCTATTGTTTCTGAATGGGGCAGAAGAAACTCGGTGACCTCCAGTGTCTCAAAAACTCGATTTCTAGATTAGGAGTTTTGAATCGATACAACAGTCCTTGATTTCCCTCCCAGATGGTAACCATATGAAGGAGTCTTATCCGCCCCTGTATGTATCCCATGTGTGTACAGATAAGAGCCGTTTTTTCGCCTCATCATCTCTCTTCTTCCTGACTGTCTCCTACTCTTATAATTACACTTCAGGGATGCTTCTCTCTTAACACTATTTTCATGCCAGCTGTTTGCTCTTGTCAGCTTGCCTCCTCCACCCTTTCCGTGGCCTCCCTGCCCAAGACGTTCTACTCTATAGTGAAATCAAATTGTCGAGTCCGTTTTGGCGTTGGCTCCCGCGGGTCCATTTCTCCCCTCTGCTCTGCCACACAGTCCCAACACCTATTTTTTCCTCTCATATGTTACCTATAGCTTACATATGAGAGGAAGAGATGAGTGTTGGAACTGTGTGGCAGAGCAGAGGGGAGGAAAGGACCCGCGGGAGCCTACGCCATACCGGCCTCGACATATTTGGAAGACTCTAGCTCACTTTATGCTGTCGATATTCCCGATGCAAGAGTTAGTCAGTATCTTCGTTCCTCGTCCCTTAACTGTTGAACTTGAGCAGCTTTCTATCGTCTGTATTTCCTCCTTCCTACATAATCGCTGTCATGAGGGGAGTATCAAAAGTCTTCTCATACCGAATCTGACCCTTCTTTTCGGTACGTTTTCTTGTCCTGCGTGCAAGAGTTAGTCAGTATCTTCGTTCCTCGTCCCTTAACTGTTGAACTAGAGCAGGATTCTTTCGTCTGTATTTCCTCCTTCCTACATAATCGCTGTCATGAGGGGAGTATCAAGAGTCCTCTCAAACCGAATCTGACCCTTCTTTTCGGTATGTTTTCCTTTTTTCTCCTCGTACTTCCTCTTCGCCCTTGATCTGTCTCCTTTGCTGTAAATAATATGCTTTTCCGTTGCGTATGTTTCCTATTTTTGTTTTGCTTCCTTTTGCTTCCTATTTTTGTTTTCCTTCTGTTTCGTCTTGCCTCTCCTCACGGGGGTGTGGGGGGGGGGGGAGGTATATAGGGGGGTGCCAGCTGGTGGAGGAAGAGAGAACATACAAGTTACCAGTCGCACGCTCCCTCACGCACCCTTCATACCTCCTGCCCTGCCTCGGTTACGTATGGTCTCTCTCTCTCTCTCTCTCTCTCTCTCTCTCTCTCTCTCTCTCTCTCTCTCTCTCTCTCTCTCTCTCTCTCTCTCTCTCTCACTTGTCTTGATTCAGTTCAAGAGAAGGCGAGTGATCGATGTGTGTGCGTGTGTGTGTGTGTGTGTGTGTGTGTGTTATTGTGGGACTGAATTATGTACGTTATGTCACTTTCTTTTTCCTGTAAGTCCTTGATTATTTGAAGAAAGGAAAGTAAGAGATTCCATTCATCACCTGTTCGATTTAGAGAGAGAGAGAGAGAGAGAGAGAGAGAGAGAGAGAGAGAGAGAGAGAGAGAGAGAGAGAGAGAGAGAGAGAGAGAGAGAGAGAGAGAGAGAGAGAGAGAGAGAGAGAGAGAGAGAGAGAGAGAGAGAGAGAGAGAGAGAGAGAGAGAGAGAGAGAGAGAGAGAGAGAACCAGGCAAGCAGTAGTAGGGCGGGCATTGCATTATGTGACACTAACAATTTGCGTGCTCAAGGAAGGCTGCACACACGCCTCATTAAAATAAACCATCGAACCATTATCCATTACACACGATGGCATCCAGAAATTAAGCGGCCGCGCGCGCCTGTGAAATAATTGCACAGCGAAATGACTCAGCCCGGAGACGCATTTGAGCAACGATTAGTGAGTGCAGGCGGAATGAGCGTGAGCCTGCCTACATACACAGCGTCATTACTGTTATTCTTATCGTTGTCATTATTGGAATTATGTTCATACGCGCCAGGAAGCTGAGTGAGTGGAAGCTGTAATGTCATAATTTGCTTCGCGACGGGAAAAATATGTGAATGCGGCCTGGTGGTGGTGGTGGGGAGGGAGGAGCAGAGTGAAGAGAGGCAAGGGAAGGCGGAGGGAAGGCGGCAAGGGAGGGTTGAAATACATGGAACATCGGACAAAAGGTGGCAGCGAGAAGTGTGGGCGGACGGTGATAACAGGAAGGAAAAGAAAGAAGGATGAAAGAATAAGTTGTGCGATAAGAAGGGAGGAGAGAAAACTTGGTGACGGAACTTTATTTGGGGTGGTTCATCCAAGCCAGCCGGTGTCAGGGGGGCGTGGGGGGGTGGAAAGGGGGTGAGGGGTGCCGAATACCACGATCACTTCAGCCACAGCCGCCGCCACAGCCACCGCAGCCGCCTCGCTCCACCTAACAACCTCTGCCTTAGTTTTCCATTCCCTTTTTCTTCTATTTCCCAAACGTAGTACCAAACGTAGTGCCAAAGTTGAGCCTCGAATGTTAGTTCTGACGACTTTATCTGCATTTTTCTCGGAGGTGTTGGAGCTTCGACACCAAGGAGTCGCCAGGTGTTTCGAATCAGGCAGTTTCGGAAGTAGCGTCACTCGCCGCGGAGGAATACATTTTCTCCCCCTCCCTCCCCCTCCCCCCTCCCTACCCCTCCCCCTCCTCCTCCCTTGCCTTGACCCAGGGGGAAGGGGTAAGAGGGGTAGAGCCAGAGCCGCGGTGGTCTTTGTTGTTGAGTGTTGTGTTGTGCAAGCTCCGTCGTGCCCTCGCCCAGCCTCCCTCCCTCCCTCCCCTGTGGCTGCAGGTAATTACAACACTGTCCTCGTTTGTTTGGCCCGACTGGTAGTTCCCACACAGCTGCCCCTACATGGCGCTGCGGCCTGACGGAGGTAGCGGTGGTGGCTGCCACGGCTTAGTAACTCGTGTGACTCCTGCCTCAATCAATCTTCATTACTCTCCCTTTTATATCCTAACTCTGTACTGTATTATACTGTATTATTTTTGTGCGTCGGTATACGTGCCATGAGGTCAGCGTGTGTTTCCTTTCCTTGTTGCCTCTGCCCCCCCCCCCCCAGCCTGCACCGCCTGCACCGCCATCACTGGGCGGGCGACAACACTCGGCCAGTCAGCTGGCGGCAGCATGGCGTTGGGAAGCGACGAGTACGAGTCAAGGCTCAGTTAAGCGTCTAGTAAAGTCTGCCTTTATGAGCTCTTGGCAGGTCCGCTCCTCTCGAATTCTAGCTTGGGGCAGATTAGCGTGTCCGGCCGGCCGGACGCCCCTCCGTCGAGGGGCGTGAGGCGCGCAACAGGGCCATGCTGGGCCGCTCCTCAGCCCATAACAACAGTAATATAGAATACGTAACTGCCCGCCGGGCAATATGCGACAATACCTGGCGACACTACCTGTGTGTAAAGGTGAAGGTGAAGGCATTCAGTAGGAGGCGCGTATGGCGCGGCAGGTTATTCTCCCTCCATCCGGGGACAAGATTACTGGCAGCCCGTCCAGGCTGCCACGGCCACCTGCTCCAGGTATTACCTCTGCTCCTTCGTGTGCCCCATTCCTCGTCAGCAGGGCGTGTAGCCAGATTTGATGGTGCCATTTATGTGACACGTTAAGGCAATAAAGTGACATGATGTTCAGGCTTCATTAACTCCTCCACACCACACGTGTATTAGATTATCTGGATTTAGGGAATTTCTGTGCGTCACTCACTGGCTTGTTCGTGCTATGGGACGGTGACGCCGAGCAGCGGGTGTGTGGCTGGTGGGCGGTGAGGAATGATAGTGTGGGTGTTTTAGCCTCTGTGTGTGTGTGTGTGTGTGTGTGTGTGTGTGTGTGTGTAAAGGGTCTAGGAATGTTGAGGGGTGAAAAAAGGACGGTTCATGGGGGGGTGCGTCGTGACTAACCCCATGCCCTGGCCACCCTGATGAGCCACACCTTTACCCCGCCCACGCCCACTCTGTCCAGAACTGAGAATCGCCTCACTGTTCAGTATGTCGGAGGAACTCCCTCACTTCATCAATGTTTTATTTAACTTATTCCCAGCCTTGCCACGCCCCTCAGTTTTCACTTATACAAAGAGCAGTAAGTACTTGTTATGGCAGCTGGTACCAAAAAAAAAAAAGTAGTAAAATCAGTACTGTATCACTTCGCCTTGAGTGTTGAGCCAAGGGGAGTACATACGTAAGCCATCAGTATAAATGACGTCAGGATTACTTCATCACAGGCCGCACCGCGGTCCCCCTCCCCTCCATCCCCCTCCCCATCCCCCCTTCCCACTCCCCCCTCTACCACCACTACATCACCGACGCTCGTCTTGTCACACGTGGCGCGGCTGAGTCCTGGTATTCCTTGAAATCTTTATGGCCATGACTCAAAAGATGGCTCTGCCAAATGTGTCGCCATCCGCGGGTCTGGCGAAGTCGGCATTTCAGTGTTTATTCATTTTCAGATGTTTCGAAATTTCGAAATACTATTTTGTTAAAAAAAACACTGCTGTGGTGCTACTCGACAGTTACTTTGAAAAAAAAAAAAAAAAAAAAAGAAGTCGGTGATGAGCAGCGTTCCAAAACTTCGGTTTGGGAGAAAAAAATCGTACAATACTTTTTGTTTACAACAAGAGGCCGCTCAAAGGGAAAGCAAAAACAGGCGCTGCTCCCACAAAGCACTGCACCACGAAAATAAGGACAGGATTAAAAAAGAACATCAGATCCGGTTGGAGAAGTTTATTGACATTCCATTCTTGGTAGCGTTTATAATTATAATAAGGAGGATATTAAGCAGGGCTGCTCAACTGGCGGCCCGCTGTCCGAATCCGGATCTTCTGAGTGTTGTAGCTGGACCCTGGGCTCTAGGTGTAGAAAAAATGTAATTAGATAGCATGAAGGTTCTGGCGATAATTTTTTGCAAATGTATTTCTTGGACTGACTGTTGGCCCTACAGTCAGTCCAGGAAATACACTTACATGAATTCCTCACCAGGAATTTCATATTATTTCATTATATTTTTCTACTCGTGGAGGGAGCCTGGGGACCAGCTGCAATATTTAGCCGGACCTTTGCACACGTTTGAACTTGTCTAACTGGACCTTTGCTTCTAATAGTTGAGCAGCCTTGATATAAAGAATTATATAGCAAGGATATAAGAAGAAAAGCTGTTCCAGACTTTACTAGTAAAAGCGATAAACGCATGAAATACAGGTTAACTCTTGCACTAAGAATTTATACAGTTATAAGGATGAGATAGCGTATAAAGTCGTGTGCAGCAAGGCAGTGGGTGGGGTGCAGGCTAAGTTTAGAAGAGCAGTTAGTTTAAAAATCTGGAATAACGAAAGATGAAAAGATGAAAAGGGGAGCAAAATTATGACGGATGTTAAGAGATAGAAAACAGTCAGCAAGGGGAGGGGAGCTGATGAGACGAACAGCATTTGACACCACTATGTCCAAAAGAGCTCTGTGGGTGGAACTTGCTCCCACGCCATAGCTGAGATGTATACTCGAAGCACGGGTGACAAGACACTCATAGAAGGTTAGCATCTGAGGAGGGAAAACACAGTGGGGTCGATACAAAACGCCTAACCTCGAGGAAACCGATTTAGCAATAGGTAAGATATTAAGTTTTCAGCTGAAACTTCGAGTACGGGACAGACCGAGAGCGTTCGATATTATCTGCTTGAAGAAAAATAAATTTCCAAGCACGTGAATCCGAAATCAAACATGTCAGTCAAACGACACGCAGAGAGAGAGAGAGAGAGAGAGAGAGAGAGAGAGAGAGAGAGAGAGAGAGAGAGAGAGAGAGAGATACACACAGAAAGACACGCACACAGACACACATCAGATAGACACACAGACAGACACAGGCATACTGACAAACACACAGACAGACACAGGCATACAGAGAGACAGACGGACGGACAGACAGACAGACGGACACACAGACAGACACACAGGCATACAGACAGACAGACAGACAGACAAAGCCACAAACAGAGACAGAAAGCAGCGATGTAACATGTGTCGTGGTTACTCAATATCGGCACTTCGCGGCCTTATCCCTGCGGCACCTTGCACTCTATACGGCGCGACACAGACGAGCATTAGATTCACCAGAAAAACGCCCCAGCGCCTCACTACACACGAATATTTGATGGTTCCTCTAGCGGG